>NC_035435.2:96356378-96563185 GCF_002127325.2 Helianthus annuus | reverse complement strand
GATAGTGATTATTTTTACTTTCGCCCCTCTTAAGGTTATAGGGAGACGGTGAGTCTATATAATGGGGCTTATAATTTAGAAAATAACATTCTAATTCTTTATGTTTGCCTCCACATAATTGACACCACGTACCATAAGAGTGCCGAAAGTAAAAAAATCATTATCACTCATTTTTGTGTCAGAAATTACCAACCGTCGGGATCTTACGGTTTTGTTTTCAGTAACTGAGTCTTGGACATGGGGGCGTGTTGAGTGGGCACGGCCCCGTGTTCAGCTTACTGTCTGACTTAAAACAAGATTGCCAGTTCCAATGATTGGGCACGGGGGCGTGTTCAGCAAGCACGGCCCATGCTGAGTTCTGTAGAAGCTGAAAAATTAAGAAAATCTAAAAAAAATAAAAAGAAAATAGAAAAAGCGATTAGGCCGTTGATTCCTAACTTTCTTAAAATCCTTGTGTCCCCGGCATCGGCGCCAAAAACTTGATGTGTGCGAGGTGTTATATATATTAGGTGTATATTTTAAGCCCTTTTACACTTTTTAGCCAAGTTTTAAATTTATAAAACACGATATTCACTAACACTAAACACACATATGGGCAAGTGCACCCATCGTGGACGTAGCATAGTGTTGGTAAGATACCGAGGTCGTCCAAGGACACAAGAGCTTTTAATACCGGTTTATCCCCAACGTCTAATCAAATCAAAATGTTAGAAAAAGATTTTTAAAATAAGAAAATAAAACTAACTAAAATGCTGAAAATAAAAATAAAAATAAAAACAGATAGACAAGATGAATCACTTGGATCCGACTCGTGTGTTAGTGTAACCTTTGATTATTTTCGCACTTTTGCACTTGTTTAAGAGATTATCTTAGTTATTGTAGTAGGCCCCTCTTTTGAAGGTGACGTTACCCTCAACCCAGTAGTTTGAGTCAGCAAGGATACAATCCTAAAGGGTCGGATTATTGAAAGATAATTAATTAGGTTATTAATGCATAATGTGGTAGGCCCCTCTTTTGAAGGCGACGTTACCCTCGGCTAAGTAGTCTGAGTCAGCAGGGATACAGTCCTAAGTAGCCGGGTTAAAGTTTTAATAGTAGTTTAACTTATGAGGGGATCAAAGAGTTTGGACCCCCGCCATCCAATACCTTTGGGTATTGAAGGAGGTCCTACTAAATTTGACCCAGGTCCTTTGCAGGATCTATACACTGAATAATGGCAAGACTCTTACCAAACCGTTCCCTTAACCCCTGACCAGGTAGCCAACATACCTCCATGTAGACCGTGGAGATATGAATGGTGAAAATCTTTTATTTTATATAGATAGTAAAATAATGCCAAGACACCACGGACAAACGATAAGGAAGAATCACCTTCAACATAAGAAACTAGTAATAGTCATTAATACAAAACCAATTAAAAAGTGTAAAAGATTAAAAATAAAAAGTATTACACTAAACACTTGTCTTCACCAAGTGATGTAAGAGACTTAGGCAAACATGACCTTTGATTGTCAAGAACTCTTACGATCAATCTTGGATCCCGAGACGACTCACACACTCTATGATGGACAATGGATGATGGTTGTGGATGATGGTGTTATGGTGGTGGTGGGTGGTGGGTGAAGTGTGAGAGAGGTGGTGTGCCAAGGGATGAGTTGAAATGGCTCCAAGCACTCCTATTCATAGGCTGAACAGAAGCCTGGGCACGGCCCCGTGCCCGCTGGGCACGGCCCCGTGTCCATCTGACACTCTCTCTCTTCATTAATTGTAATTCGCAATTACAATAAATGCGCCTGCAGCAACCTGACCACGCCCCCGTGTCCGCTGGGCATGGCCCCGTGGTGGGCAATAGAAGCTTCTATAGGTTTGTCTTTTCTGCTGTTTCTTGGGCACGGCCCCGTGCTCGCTAAGCACGGGGCGTGTTCAGTATTCTGGCTTTTCTGTTTTGCTTGGGGAGATGCTGTTGAGGAGTCGGGCATATCACTTTTGTTTCTTTTCTTGTATTTTTGTTAGATTTTGCTGTCTTTTTGCTTCTTTTGTTATTTTGAGCTCATTTAATCCTGAAAACACAAAAGGAAGATAAAAGCATACTTTTTCCAACATTAGTACTAAAAAAGGGTTAGTTTTAAGCCACAATTGATGTGATTTATATGTTGCATTTTGTGCACAACATGGAGTAAGTGTTGTTTATCAAAGGAATCGAAGTAATCGAATGTTTAATCGACGCAAAAAGCTTTACGACTGTGAATAATAGGAAGTAACAATGCGATAAAGTCAATCAATCAATAATAATTAAGCTACTCGAATCACCAATCGAACTCGAAACTCGAATTATGCGAATTTGGTGTTATATTACGTGTGTGTGTGTGCCTTACGTGTTACCTGTGCGTGTTTACTTTATGTTATCTGTGGTGATCAATCGAATCGAAACTCGAAACTCAATCGAACTCAATTGAAATCGAACTATGATGAATGGTAGCGAAAGGATAGTGTGAAATATAGATGCTTGTATGTAGATATAGTGGTTGAGATTAAAAGTAATTTGGATAGGAAACCCTATCGTATTCATATCGTCTTCAATCGAAATCATAAAATCGGAAATCGTCGCACCGAACGCTCAACGCAGGCTGTTGATCGATCAGGCTCCTAGCCGATCGAACAGCCCAGCCGATCGGACGGACTATCCGATCGAGCAGGCTGTCCGATCGGGATGCCTGGCCGATCGGCTAGCTCTTTCCCCTTTTGGAAGCCTATAAATAGGCATGTCATTGTCATTCTTTCCACTTTTGGAAACCTCTGACCGACCAGCTCGTGTTCTTCACTATTTCTCAGATTTCCCTCAATCCCGGTAAGATTTCATCCTAAATCTTGTACGTTTTTGATCTATGCACACTCCTACATCTTTCTATCTTTCAAATCTTGGTTTCTAACCGTGAAATCATCAAGATCTAAGTATTCTAGGATGATGTCATCATGGTGTTCTTCAAGAACTTCATGTTTTGGCCTCAATCCACCAAGAATCACTTGGATCTAACCGATTTCCACATAAATGAACTAAGATCTATCACAGATCTGAACATTTACATGGTGTGAAGGATTGAAAGAATGATTTCCAACTTTCTTTCAACTCTTTTACACTCAATGCCTTCAAACCGGTAGAAACGGAGCTTGAGCCAACTCACTAATCATTCTAACGGTTGTGTGGTTCAAGATTCGGATTCTATCTACGAGGTTCACCGATTTCGGATTAAACTATAAACTCCGTTCCGAACCGTTCACCGGCCGGAATTGGGTGATTCTTGTCCGAGCAGGGGAAACAAGTAAGAACGAAGGTGCCATGGTTCAGCTCGTTGTCAAAATACCTCGATATAACGTCAAACAATCCGAATAGCCAAGTGTTAGACAAACAGGCCGACCAGGTCAGAATACTGGCCGATCGAACAGGCTGTTCGAACGAACAGCCCAACCGATCGGACATGCCAGCCGATCGACCGGGCCAGCCGATCGGCTAGCAAATGGCCCCACACTTTGACAATTTCATGAAGTATAGTATTGAACGAAGTGATGTTCGATCGAACTACGGTTTGGGTTGAATTACTCTTCGGATCATGAGATACTATGCTTCAACACTTAATCGGTTTTTCAACTCGTTCGACGTATTGGAGTGCCACCCGATCAAACATGTTGTCCGATCAGGTGACATCCAGCTGAGGACTTACTACTGAAGTGTCTAACCGATCGGTTAAGCCATCATACACAAACACATCCTATTCAAAGGAAGAAACAATCCACTCGAACAGTCCAACCGATCGAGCCTACCGGCCGATCGAACAAGCTGTCCAAACGGACTCTCTAACCGAACGAACGACCCGTTCGATCGAACCTCCAGTTCGATCGACCAGGCTGTTCGACTGTCACACCCCAACCGATGGCGGAATCATCGGGGCGTGGCACTGAGTGAAACAGATTGTCCAGAAGTTTCCATAACAACTATCTATATAATCCAGTTAAAGATACGTCCCATACCGTATCCCGAATAAACAAATACATTATTACAGATAACATCCAAACAAGTAATTCCGTTCCGACAACTCAGATTTAATTTAATACAAAACATAAATATTGTTCAAATGCTCTTAAGACCCAGTCTGACAAGAACTACAGACAACTATACCCTAGTTGCTTGTTCCTGACAGACAACTATTTGTTGGGGGCCTCTAAGGCTTTATTCTAGCTTCGCTTCCCTAGCAAGCAAACATCTTAAACACCTGTCACATACGTAAAAATACAGTCAATACATAAATGTAAAGGTAAGCATACAAGTTTGATATAGCATATAGAGTTCGAATAGTTTACGCATAACCAGCACGTACACAGAGGAAAACAAAGCATGTTAATTATCGACATGGATCTATCGATACCAATGACTGCGGGTTGACCGTCCGAGACGGTTCGCAATACATGATTACCACTGTAATCCATGCAAGTAATGGTCCTTAACAACCCCCGTGTGAACGGGTGCTGAGTCCAAATTATAGTACTACGTCGTTAAGGCAGGTAGACAACATTCCACATGTAAACACAATCAACAAGCATTCATTTAGTCACGTAATACATGCGAATCGGTTAGCGTTCAAGTAATTGAGTAGTGTGTTCGATAGTGATTTTTGTTAAGTAACGTATGTAACACCCAAAAGTGCTAAAAGCAAAAAGGGATCGAGTATACTCACAGCGGTTGATTGATGGACTGAAGGGAGCGCTTGAGAGCAGGGTTAGCCTGAACAGTTCGATAGCATAACGATGAATACGCAAATAATAGAACAAGTGTAAGTGGGTCGTACAGCCTGGTCGATCGAACGACAGGTTCGATCGAGTGGGTTGTTCGTTCGGCTGGACAATCCGTTCGGACCGCCTGCTCGATCGGCCGGTAGGCTCGATCGGTTGGACTATCCGAGTGGATTGTTTCTTCCTTTGAGTAGGATGTGTTTGTGTATGATGGTTTGAACTTTTGAAGTTTTTGTTGTAGCATTTGAGGACACTGAAGTGTTCTTACCTTTCAGGTCGATCGATCGAACGAACGGTCTGTTCGATCGGTCGGCTTAACCGATCGGTTAGGAACTTCAGTAGTAGTCCTCAGCAGGTTATCACTCGATCGAGCAACATATTCGATCGAACAGCCTGTTCGTTCTGATAGCATGTTCGATCGGGTGGCACCCCAATGCGTCGAACGAGTTGAAAATCAATTAAGTGTTGAAGCATAGTATCTCATGATCCAATGAGTAATGTTACCAAACAACTCGTTCGATCGAACATCACCTCGTTCAATACCATACTTCATGAATTTGTCAAAGTGTGGGGCCACATGCTAGCCGATCGGCTGGCCTGGTCGATCGGCTGACATGTCCGATCGGTTGGGCTGTTCATTCGAACAGTCTAACCGTTCGGTCAGCATCCTGACCTGGTCGATCTGTTCATCTAACACTTGCCTGTTTTGATTATTTGACGTTATATTGAGGTAGTTTGACAACGAGTTGAACTATGACACTTTCATTCTTACTTGTTCCTCCTGCTCGGACAGGAATCACCCAAGTCCGGCCGGTGAACGGTCCAGAACGTCGGTTTAACGTTTAATCTAAAGTCGGTGAACCTCGTAGATAGAACCCGAATCTTGAATCACACAATCATTGGAATGATTTGCGAGTTGGCTCAAGCTCCGTTTCTTCCGGTTTGAAGGCATTGAGTGTAAAAGAGTTGAAAGAAAGTTGGAAATCCTCCTTTCAATCCTTTACATCATGTAAATGTTTAGATCTCTGGTCGATCTTGACTTGTTTATGTGGAAATCGGTTAGATCCGAACTATTCATGGTGGATTGAGGCCAAAACATGATGTTCTTGAAGAACACCATGATGACATCATTCTAGAATGCTTAGATCTTGATGATTTCACAGTTGGAAATCAAGATTTGAAAGATAGAAAGGTGTAGGAGCATGTTTTGATCAAGAAAGTACAAGATTTAGGATGAAAACTTACCGAGATCGGAAGAAATCTGAGAAAAGATGAGGAGCACAAGGTGGTCGGTCAGAACTTTCCAAAAGTGGTAAAGAGTGACAATGACAACCCTATTTATAGGCTCGAAAAGAGGAAAGGGCTGGCCGATTGGCCAGGCTTCCTCGATCGGACAACCTGCTCGATCGAACAGCCTGTTCGATCGGCGGATAGCCTGATCGATTAACAGCCTGGTTCGAGGGTTCGAGCGACGATTTTCTATATTTCGGTTTCGATTGAGTACGATAGAGTTTCCTATTCAAATTACTTTCAGTCCCAACTACTATATCTAACATACAATCACCTATAATTCACCTTATCCTAACGTTACCATTCGTTGTAGTTCGATTTCGATTACATTCGGTTCGAGTTTCGAGTTTTGATTCAAGTTTCGATTGATTCGATTGAGTAACATACCAAACATAAAATAAACACGCACAGGTAACACATAAGGCACACACACACGTATATAACAACAACCAAAGTTCGTATAATTCGAGATTCGAGTTCGATGATAGTTAGATCGGTTTGATTATAGATTAGTTAACTTTATCGCATTGTTACTTCCTACTATTCACAGTCGTAAATCGGTTCGCGTCGATTAAACATTCGATTACTTCGATTCTTTCTGATTACAACACTTACTCCACATAATACAACTAAAACTGAAAATAGACTATCTACAGTCAAAGATAGTCAAAGTTGTCTTGGACTTTGACTTTGACTTTGACATTCGAAAACACGGGGTGTTATAGCCTCCCCTTGTTTAGGGAATTTCGTCCCGAAATTAGGCTCGAAGCTGCACAGCACCGTGAATTACCAATTTGACGCTTCAGATCTTCATTTGAACAACTGCGGGTACTTGGCCTTCATGTCGCTTCGATTTCCCAAGTGAACTCCGCGCCTCGTTTGCCTTCCCATCGGACTTTCACGATAGGGATGCGCGAGCGCCTGAGTTGCTTGGTTTGGCGATCCATGATTTTGACAGGCTTTTCCACGAAGTGTAGCGTTTCGTTGACCTGAAGATCGTCGAGAGGTACAATCAAATCATGGTCAGCTAGGCATTTTCGGAGGTTTAACACATGGAAAGTCGGGTGGACGTTACTAAGTTCCTCCGATAGTTCGAGTTTGTAGGCGACTTTTCCTATCCTTTCCAGAATCTCAAAAGGTCCAACATATCGAGGCGCTAGTTTCCCTTTATTGCCGAATCTGACTACACCCTTCCAAGGGGATACCTTTAGGAGTACGCAGTCGCCAACGTCAAATTCAAGGGGCTTGCGTCTTCTATCGGCTTAACTTTTCTGTCTATCCCTGGCCTTTGCCAAGTTGTCGCGGATCTGGAGGATTTTGTCAGTCGTTTCTTGTAGTAACCCGGTTAATTGCGAATGACTGATCTCGTGCCACACAATAGGCGAACGACATCTTCTTCCATACAGGGCCTCAAATGACCGATCTCGTGCCACACAATAGGCGAACGACATCTTCTTCCATACAGGGCCTCGAATGGTGCCATTTGTATGCTGGCATGATAGCTGTTGTTGTACGAGAATTCGACTAGCGGCAGATGTTTGTTCCAACTACCACCGAAATCTATAACACACGCGCGGAGCATGTCTTCAAGAGTACGGATCGTTCTTTCAGTCTGTCCGTCAGTTTGAGGATGGAACGCAGTACTCAGATTAAGCGACGTACCAAGGGTCGCTTGAAACGTTTCCCACAGTCGCGAAGTAAACCGAGCGTCGCGGTCTGAAATGATGTCACGAGGCGTACCATGATTACAAATAATCTTGTCGGTGTAGATTTGGGCTAGTCGTTCCACCTTGTAGTCTTCCCGTATTGGCAGAAAGTGGGCTGATTTGGTCAGACGATCTACTATAACCCAAATGCTGTCGTGACCAAAAGGCGTGGGTGGAAGTTTGGTTATGAAATCCATAGCTATACTCTCCTACTTCCATATAGGAATTGGAGGTTGTTCGAGTAAGCCGGAAGGTCCTTGATGTTCAGCCTTGACTCTTGCACAAGTCAGGCAACCTCCAACATAGAGAGCGATATCCCGTTTCATACCCGGCCACCAGTACTTGTAACGAAGGTCCTGGTACATTTTATCGGCACCGGGATGAATAGAGTATCAGGACTTGTGGGCTTCGTTCATTATAATCTTTTGCAAATCGGTCCGCTTAGGGATCCAGATTCGGTCCAGATAATAGAAAATCCCATCTGCTTTGCTTACAAGCTGAGCTCCATCGTGGTAGATTCTCTCCTTCTTCAAAGTGCGTTCGTTAAAGCAAGCATGCTGGGCTTCGCGGATGAGAGCTTCGAGATTGTGCTGGGCTTGGGTATTGCGAATACTAAGCAAATAACTCCGTCTGCTGAGTGCGTCGGCAACGACATTTGCCTTGCCTGGGTGATAACGAATCTCACAGTCGTAATCGTTAAGAAGTTCTACCCATCGGCGTTGACGCATGTTAAGTTCTTTCTGATTAAAGATGTGTTGTAAACTCCTGTGATCGGTGAAGATCGTACACTTGGTACCATACAGGTAGTGTCGCCAAATCTTCAATGCAAAAACAACTGTGCCTAGCTCGAGATCGTGGGTTGTATAGTTCTTCTCATGGATTTTGAGCTGACGAGATGCGTAAGCTATAACCTTGTCTCGTTGCATGAGGACACAGCCAAGACCAAGGTTAGAAGCATCACAGTAGACAATGAAATCATCTTTCCGTCCGGCAATGTGAGAACGGGAGCATTGCAGAGTTTGCGCTTAAGGGTTTGAAAAGCGGATTCTTGTTCAGTTCCCCAAACAAAATACCTGTCTTTGTGGGTAAGAGCGGTAAGCGGCACAGCGATCTTAGAGAATCCTTCGATAAATCGTCGGTAATAACCCGCTAATCCAAGAAATGATCGGACTTCAGACGGGTTCCTTGGAGTAATCCACCTTTTAACTGCTTCAATCTTCGCGGGATCGACATGAATACCCTGACTATTCACGATGTGACCCAGAAACTGAACCTCCTCCAACCAGAATTCGCACTTGGAGAATTTGGCATAGAGTTGGTTCCCCTGGAGTAACTCGAGGACCAAACGTAGATGTTGCGCGTGTTCTGCTTTCGATTTGGAATAAATCAGGACATCGTCGATGAACACAATGACGAAACGGTCAAGATAAGGCTTACACACGCGATTCATCAGATCCATAAAAACCGCAGGTGCGTTGGTTAGACCAAAAGGCATAACAACAAACTCATAGTGGCCGTATCGTGTGCGAAAGGCTGTTTTAGGTATATCTTCTTCTTGTATGTGCAACTGATGATAGCCTGAACGTAGATCGATCTTCGAGAAACACTTGGCACCTTGCAGCTGATCAAATAAGTCGTCGATTCGAGGCAAAGGGTAGCGGTTCTTGATGGTCAGCTTATTCAATTCCCGATAGTCGATGCACATCCTGAACGACCCATCCTTCTTTTTGACGAAAAGGACTGGCGCGCCCCAAGGAGAGGTGCTCGGGCGGATAAAGCCTTTTTCAAGTAACTCCTGGAGTTGGTTTGAGAGTTCCCTCATTTCGGATGGCGCGAGTCGATAAGGGGCTTTAGCAACAGGGTTAGCTCCAGGAATGAGGTCGATACGAAAGTCGATATCACGACTTTACAGTAGTCCAGGAAGATCATCAGGGAACACCTGAGGAAATTCACGAACCACTGGAACATCTTTGACTTCAACCTTCTTTTTCTTTTCCTTCTCCGCTACTACAATGTTGGCCAAGAAAGCGCTGTATTCCTTGCGGAGATACTTGCTAGCTTGGACGCATGACATGAGTTTAAGACCTTTCGAAGCTGTCTCACCGTACACACAAAATAAATCTCCATTCGCGAGCGAGAATCGAATCATCTTTTCGAAGCATACAACTTCAGCATGGTTTTCACGAAGAAAGTCCATGCCTACTATGACGTCAAAACTTCCGAGTTGCATCGGAATAAGGTCGATTGGAAAGAGGTGATTGTTGAGCTCAAGGGTACAATCACGAAGAACAGAGTTAACAGCGAGGGTTCTTCCAGTAGCAACTTCGACTTTGAATGACGAGGGGAGATAAGAACGCTTACGACTAAGGAGCTTCTCGAATTCAAATGACACAAAGCAGTTATCGGCTCCAGTATCAAACAAACAGGATGCATAAATACCATTCACAAGGAACGTACCATTAACCACGTTGTTGTCAGCCTGGGCTTGACGGGCATTGATGTTAAAGGTTCTGGCACGGGCTGCTTGTTGTTGCTGCTGAGGCTGCTGCTGGGGTTCTTGCTTCACAACCCGGTTCGGGCTCATGTTTGCAAAGTGGTTAGGGTCACCACATGCAAAACAGACTCGAGAATTAACCGCGGGTGCTTGAGCTGTAGGTTGGCCTTGAGGGGCTGAGAGTAGAGCTTGATGAGCGGCGGCTTGAACTGGGGCTTGACGGGGACCATAGCGGCAGTTCGCAGTGAAATGGCCGTAGAGGTTACAGTGGGCACAGAAACGACAGACGATTCCCAGCGGATGATGGTATGAGCATGTCGGGCAGAGCGGGTGGGGACCTGTGTAAGCGCGCTTAGATGGCGGCGCATTGATCACTGGAGCTTGTCGGTGGTGAGACTGCTGCTGAGCCGGTACGGCTTGCAGAGGGGCAGCAGTTGTTGTCACAGCACAGTTCTTGTTGCTGGAGCTGTTGTTGTTGTGCTTCTTCTTTCTTCTTGTTGACTTGGAGGGTTGAGCAGTGGTGGTGTCAACGGTTGACGTGGCGGTGGCTTGGGGCAGAGACTTAGATGGCTTATCCCAGAAACCATATTTTACTCGCTTGTCATTGATCTCGGCGGCAAGCAAATAGGTCTCTTCAATTGACGATGTCTTGGCGGCGTGAACAAAGTCGGCTACACAATCGGGTAGAGCTCGAATATACTTCTTGATGGCCATGTCTGGAGTCTTGACCTGATCGGGACAGATGAGGCTGAGCTGCTTAAAGCGTGCAGTTAAAGCAGCGTTGTCTCCATCCTTCTGCTTGATGCTCCAAAACTCGTCCTCCAGCTTTTGGCGTTCATGGGGAGGGTAAAATTCGTCCATCATAATTGCCTTTAACTCCTCCCAAGTCAGCTCATAAGCTGCATCATTTCCGCGCTTGTTTCGTTCGGCCGTCCACCAGTCTAGAGCTCGGGACTGGAAGACGCCTGTAGCATTGAGGGTGCGGAGATTCTCAGGACAACCGCTTTGGTGCAGAGTGACTTCAACTGAATCGAACCATTGAAACATGGCGGTAGGGCCATCTTCTCCGGTGAATTCCTTGGGTCCGCATGCTTTAAACTGTTTGAAGCTGAAACCAGTCTTGCTAGCATCTTTGGGAGCGTTTGTTCGCGACTCTTCAGACGACTTGCTAGTGTTTTCATATGCATCGCTTACAGCTTTTGCCACACTCTTGGCGATGAGAGTAGCGAGACGCTTGTCTCTCTTCTCTTGGCGAGTCAGATGGTGTCGGGATCCAGACGACGACATGGTCTGCAACAGGCATCGTTACAGGACTCAACACAACATAATCGAATCTCACCTCACACGTTTACTATTTACTAAAGCTTAGAAACACGTCGAAACATGCATCACACAAACATGTAGGCACATAACCACAGATTCACGTAATCACAGAAGCACATAGGCACATAGAGCACAGAGACACACAAACACAGAAGCACATAAGCGCATAGGCACTTAATCGTGGATGCAGTCAGAATACAGAAACCTATTATTCAAAGCTTGCTTGTCGTTCGTATATAGCACATCGAGTAGTTTCGTATAATTGTATAGCATGTCGGGTATAGTATAGCGTATATCGCATTATAGTATCGTATAGAACTGCAACAACTTGTTAGCGTTTTGAGGTAGAATAGCAATACGAGTCGTGTGTGTTGATCGAAGTGATAGCAAAAATCGAGCGATCATCAAAATTAAACACATAAACAGGCAAATACACATAAAACACATAAAAATCGACGAAGCATCAGAGTGACAACTGCCGCCTCAAAAACAAAAATCGGGAATTGGATTGTCTGCGGCTACTAGACATTGACTACCCAAAAATCGGGAATTGGATTGCAAGGCACATGACCAGATTTAACCAAAAAAATCTAACTGGGTTTGGCCTAAAGGACATAACATGCAAGATTTTGCAACAAAAGGACAAAACTTGTCAACTTTTGCGCTAAGGACAGCGCCTGCAATTTGGTGTAAACATGAAGGACAAAACTTGTAATTTACTCTAAAATGTGAATGCTCTAAGAGATCAACCATGCTTCAAAAACACTTTACCAATAATCATACTTAGTACATTTAAATTTAAAGTTTATTTATATTATAATCGGGGCTACCCTGAGATTTTAGGTGTCCAATTTGAGCCTGGAAAAGTGTTCCTTAAATAATTGACAATTAACGTCAAATAACACCAAACTAATCGACAATTAACGCCAAATAACACCCAAATAATCGATAATCATACGCCAAATAACACTTAACTAATCATACTTGATCAGTGCCGCAGAGCCTTGCGAGTTGCGAGTCGCCGAGTCGGAGTTGCTTGGAGAGCAAGAAGATGATAGTGGGTGCATTGCGAATTTCGAATTGCGATAAGACAAAACTCACTTTTAATCTTTCTAGTTGTTTACCAATTGCCGCCCAGAAAAGGATATTGTATTTTTTTCGAAAATCAAATAGGTATTAGACTAAACCTAATGGACTAACTTATAGAATTTAAGATCGATAGTAAATGGGACTATCAATAACTTGGTGTTTCATACGAGTATGGTATTTAAAAAATATAAAACATATATATCGGAATTTTCATTTTTAAAAATGTGCCATCAGAAAACACGTGTCCTGACAGATGATCCTTCCCGTCCCGCTCATCCCATGGGCGCCCCTGATTATCATATACTTCGTAAACAAACAAAATAAATTTAGTTCCTTAGAGGAATAAAACATATAAAATGTGTTCCAAAGAAAGAGTTCTAGAAATAAAAAAGAAACAAACCCAACCAACCATAACAAATTAATAAAAATGACTAGTTCCTTTCTTCACACGTAAAAACGAACGAAGTACGCATAACAAACGCATCTCTAAAATTGTTTGATTATTTATAGTATACCTTATAACAAACGCATCTCTAAAATTGTTTGATTATTTATAGTATATCTTAACACTTAAACGTATTACCACATAAAAAGTGTAAAGAATATACATTATTTACCTAACAAATAATCAACTCATACATTAACATTATTCTTTTCAAAGTACACAAGTTACATCGTTGATAATATATACCTAACAAATAAGCAACTTATACGTTGTAAACTCAAGATATATTTCCCGCTTCTCTTGTTTCACTCATTCCATTTCCACAATCACAGGGACGCAGCTTAAGAGGGGCCGGGGTAGTGGCGGATCCAGGGTCGGATTCCACTGGGTTCCTTTTGGTAGTTTTTCACTAATTTCATTATTTTTTCCCAAATCATACAAGGTTTACACTAATTTTTTCCATTTTCTTCGAATCGAATGGGTTCCTAGGAACCCATGAAACCATGCTAAATCTGCTCCTGGGCCGGGGGAGGGGGGCCCTACCCCCCGAACTTTTTGCTCAGTAGTCTTATATATGTAGTTTTCCTATAGAATTTTTTGCGTATATACGTTTTCGACCCCCCGGTTCTATAATTTTTTTTTTTTGATATATACATTTTCGACCCCCTGTCTTCATTATCAAGTTTCGCCACTACACAATCATATCTTTCTTCGAAATACCATTCCATTTCCATAATCACATCTTTCCTACCATTTAATAATTTTTGTTTTCAAATCTTTATTACTAAAACCATCCTTAGTGGTCCACACCAAGGGTAGGTACGGGTGCAAACGAACCACTCGAGCTCGGCTCGAAACAAGCAAAGCTTAAACAAACTCGAGTCCAAACCTAAAAATAAGCTCATTTTGTAAACGAGTCCAAGCTTCGATTATTGAGCTCTTATCGGCTCGCAAGTCTAAACGAGTCTGTTGTTTATATAATTTTTAATTAATATACTAAATATATTTTTAAATAATAATGATTATTTTTTATGAAGTTAGGAAAAGATAACTAAATTATATATATATATATAATAAAAATTATTATTAATATAAATTATTTAATAAATAATAAACTAGTTTTGGAAACAAAACTCGAATCGAGCCCAGCTCAAGCTTTTAGATATTAAACGAACTCGAGCTCGGGCTCGACTCATTTGCACCCCAAACTCCCAAAGCAACAACGTGACGTGACTTTTGCAGGTTTCCGACCCGGATGGGGCGTGGAGGGGAAGACATGGTTACACATGAAGGAGTGGTCCGACATGATTCCGAGCTTTCTAACTATTTACGATTTCTTTTATTTAACTCGTGTAATAAACGATTATTTTATCGTACTTATATCATTACTATACTAAACTAAATTCCTTGGACAATATTAGCTGAGAGTTGGGCAACGTTCATGTCGCAAAATCAACCACTGGTCTGAGTCACTCCCTGTGACACTGTACTATGTTGGATGACTACTTTTATTGGACGACCCTTTTTCTTTTATTCCCCCTTTAGCAATGGCCACCACACTCTTCTTTTCACACACCCCCACTTTCTTCACCCACACCACTATTCTCCTCAAACAATTTATCTGTCGGTGCCTTTGTCCCATTTCTCCCCAATTTCTCTTCTGCATTCAACCTGTTTGCTGAAATTCCCCAACCAACTTTCCCTTTTATCATTGCTCCATATGCTTGTTTCTTGAAGCTCTGAGGTAAGCTTTTGTGGGTTTTGGCTTGTTTTCTTTTCTTTTCTTTTTCACTCATGGGTTTGCAAGATTATCAACAACTTTTGAGCAAACTCATACATTTGTTTGTTGGTGTGTATTTTGAAAGTTTTGGCATTTGGGTTGCTACTAAAGATGGTGATTAAGTGTTGCTGAAATGTTCTTGTGTTGGGAATAAGGTAGTGATGAGCTCGGTACTACCGAAAATCGTCTAAATTCGCAAAAACTGGGTACCGGTACCCAGTGGCGAAGCTTGACGTTTTCGACCCGTTCGTATATACCAAAAAGTTTCTGTAGAACCGGGCGGTCGAAAACGTATATACCCAAAAATTTCTATACGAAAACTACATATATAACACTACTGAGCGAAAAGTTCGGGGGTCTGGCGCCCCTCCCGGCCCCTTCAAAGCGGCACCAATGCCGGTACCGAAAATTCTCGGTATGTTACTGGTATTTAAGGGTAAAGTTTGGTAAAACACAGGTACCATACTGAACCGAAAATACCAGTACTGAAAACATAAATAATTAATTCGATACTGGTATCCGGTAGCAAGTACTCATCCCTGTTAAGAAGATACTGAATAATGTTTTTGTTTTGTGTTACTTTAATGATTTTTTTTTTATTTGATATTGAAAATGAAATGAGGGAGTCTTGAGTCCCTACCACCTTAAAAGAAAAAAAAGAGCCTTTGGATCTAGAGCCTTGAGGGTTACTCATACTATGTTATTATGAGTGTTTCAATGTCTTCTACACAAGATCCAAAATTTTGGCCAAATTTGGAGATTTTTGTGCATTTCTAGCTTTCTTCTATGAGTTCTTTCATGTGTGCTTTGTTTTTTTTTTTTTTTTTTTTTTATAAAAGATTAAATGTTTTTTAATTTGCAATACAAATGTAATACAGATTTCAATCTAGTCTTGGAATGTGGAACAAAGATTAACCTTTAAATGGTAAATAATAATATAAGAGGTGTGGACTGCAGAGGTGAAAATTGAAATCAAGTGATGTTACGTTGAAAAAAATGACATGTTTTGTATATAAATAAATAAATGCATATGAATGCAGTGGGGACAAACATGAGAATTCTTTAAACACATATTCTTTTTCTTTACATTCTTTATATATTTCTTGTTATTTTTTTCAACTTTAAGTTAGAATCCCACTTTTCCTTTTGCAAATTACCAGTGTTTCCTGGTAAAAATGCAGCCTTCTCTTAACCAGAGTAATTCTTTCAAAAATCCTTACTTTGTTTTCCTTTTCTTTCTTTATTTATTTATTTTTTTTTTGGCTGCAGTTTGTGTTTATTTGATTTGTGTGGGATTGTTGTGACCAGAGCAGCAAATTATGGACCAAAAAACATGGCTTTGGAAGAAAAGATATGCCCAGAAGTCGATCGACGCAAACAGTGAATCCGAAAATGAGGCAGAGGTATTCTAGTAGCTCATTTACTTCATTTTAATGTAATAATAATGTTACCTGTTCTTGCTTTAAATATTACAGAGTATCAATTTATTCTTTACATGACCAAGTTGACCGAATTAATCAAATTAAAAAAAAAAATAATTCAGTGCCACTCCTAAAGAAATTCAATTCACTGAGAGAGTTTAGAGGAGTGGTAGAGCACGGTTCGCCTGTTCACAGGGGGCCAGGGAAGCCGGTGTAGTAAAAAGATAAACTTTAACTTTTATACAAAATTGTAAATTAGAAAATCGTACGAGTGTAGGTGATATGTGGATAGGTGGTCCATGATTTTGGAGCGCGTGGTGGTGGTGGCGGTAAATGGGTGGAAGAGGGAGGTATGATAACGGGTTGGTGGTTGGGTGGGGCAGATAGATAGAGGCATGGGGCCTGGAAGATGATGAGTAAGTGTGTCCCTCTTTTGGGAAGGAAATATTATACCTATTTTGCAGTTAAAAGTAAATGTATACCAACCCTTTTTATTGTTGGTTGTAAGTTATTCTGTACATTTGATTAAAAATATTTTGTAAATTATTAAATCTTAACAAAGATAACGTATTGTAGTTTGCAAGTATGAGTGTTTCTAGATTATTTATGAAAATGTAAATGCAAAAAGAACGGTCATACTTGCCATAATATCATCGGAACCAACGTATCTTGGAACAAATAATGTGTGCGTAAGCGTGTATGTGTGTGTGGTCAGGGCCCACCCTCCCCAGACCCTACCAATAGGTCTGCTATGAGTGAGATTTTACTGGGTACGTTTGTTTGTTTGTTTGTTTGTGTGTGTATTGTATTTAAAATTGAAGTACGGTGGTACAAACATGTCGATCATAGTTTAACTACCAATTAATATACTAAACATGTTTTTATTTATGCAACAGAGGCTTCAGTACGATAAAGAAGCAGCTTTAGAGAGGACTGTGAAAAACCTCCATGAAAAGGTAGCTTCGCTTCTCTGTGAATGCAACGCCAAAGATAATCTCATAGCGGAACACGCAAAAACCGCACAAGAAGCCGTTGCAGGTGACCGTTAATCCTCTTAATTCAACGTTCTAAACATCATCTCTCGGTTCTAAACATCTTATTGTTCGTGTATTGTTTAAGATCGCGAGAAGGCTGTAGCCGAAATGGCCATGCAAAACCAAGAGCTAGAAGCAGCAGTGTTGCAGAAAGCAGAGGCTAACGAGAGATTAGTTCACTTAAACACCGCGTTAAAAGATTGTCGGCAGCAGTTAAGTTGTTTAAAAGATGAACAAGATCAAAAGGTGAGTGAAGCGGTGGATGAACTCAAACGGGCACATAAGAGTTTAGAAGAAAGGTTCGTAGAAGCGAGTAAAAAGCTAGCGAATTTGACGGTTGAAAACGCGCAACTTGCTAACGCTCTTTTAATGAAAGAAGAACTGATAGAAGATGTAAGTCATCAAATGTCGCAAGCGACAGTCGGATTCAACGAGTTAATTTCGAGATTAGATTCTGCCGAAAAGGAAAACGATATTTTGAAATATGAATATCGTGTTCTTGAACGAGAACTCGAGATAAGAACTCGGTGTGCTGACGTGGCGAACAGGCAGAACCAAGAAAGTTTGAAACGAGCGGTGAAGTTAGATGCCGAGTGTCAGAAACTTCGGTTGTTGGTGAAGAAACAAATCACGGGGTCTAACGATAAACGGACGATATTCATGATAAATCGGTTATGTGAAGTGGAAGAAGAAAACAAGATTTTAAAAGAAAAAATGCATAAAAAAGAAGACGAAATGCGTCTTTTGGAAGCGGAATTTGCTCAAATTGTCAAATGTGACGAAAGCCATGCTAACGGCACAAGTCCTCGAACGACGGTCGTCGATTCCGATATGAGTTTGATGGATGATTTTGTGGAGATGGAGAGATTAGCAATTGTTTCTTCCGACGCAAGTAATCTTGATTCCGTAGGCAAGGAATTAGTTCCCGTTACCGACATCATCAATCCATCCCATGAAGGCCGTGATTGGTTACAAACCGTTCTAAACACGATTTTCGACCAAACCCGTGTTTCAAAAAGAAGTATCGATGAAATATTGGAGGAAATTAAAACAGGTTTGCAATGTCAGTACGGTGCGGATCATGTTAGTGGTTATATTACTTGGAAATCTCCTGAGAGTGAAACGAGCCTCAAAACGGAACTCGAAGACGTGAAAAAGTCAAAGTCAATGATTGAGGAGCAATTGGAGAACCAGAAGTTGGTCAATGAGGAACTTGATCATAAACTTTCAGTTGCTACGGTTCAAATAAATGAAGCGAATCAGAATATTTCGGCTCTTAAAGTGGAATTAGAAGATAGAAGTCATTGTTGTGAAGAACTAGAAGCAACATGTCTTGATCTACAACTCCAACTAGCAAGGTACATTCTTTTAGCTTGCTAATTCTAAATTAGTGAAAAAAAAAAGAAAAAAAAAATAAGAAATCTTGTAAACATTTTAAGAAATTTTGTAAAATTTTGAAAATTTGTAAAATTGTAATCTGGTATAATTTTCTGAAGATGTAATGTGATGTGCAGTGTGACTGATAAAGATGTGGCAAATGTAGATGTTGAGCAAGAGGCAAAGCCGGTCCAAACTGTAAGCAACTTTTATCGTTTTTCGAAAAAGAGAAACCTAGAGGTGGCAAAATGGGCGTGTTGACCGAAAGCTCTTTTTGTTCAATTTAGTATACTACGGATTGGTCCCTGTGGTTTTCCAAAATTTGGATTTGGTCCCTAGCTTTCTAAAAGTACATGGATGGTTACAGTGGTTTGCACTTTGTAACACATTTAATCCCCAACTTTTGCCAAAAGTACATGGATGGTCCCTGTGGTTTGCACTCTGTAACGCATTTGGTCCCTAAGTTGGACCTACTAAAACCTTTAGATTTGTTCGTCCTTGTACTTTTAAAAAGCTAGGGACTAAATCCAAAATTTTGGTAAACCACAAGGACTATCTGTGTACTTTACTCATGTATATAATTAATGAACTAAATTGTGAAATAAACTATATCATGACAATAAATATCTGTTTTTTGAAATGTATGCTTAAAAAATACAGTATAGGCAGCTAGCAATCCAATTCAGCCATTACTTTTATATCTTTATTTATTTATTTTACCCATTTGACCGGCTACAAATAATATCAAGAGATTTAAAATTATAAAAACTTTTGCAGGGATGGGAAATAACAGCAGCTTCTGCAAAATTGGCGGAGTGTCAAGAGACCATATTCAGCATCGGCCGCCAGTTGAAAGCACTAACACCACCACCACCACCAGAGTCAACAGAGTCGACCACTAGTAAGAAGTCAAGTCAACGTGCATCCTTACGTGACCGTATAGTGGCCGAGGACGGTGTTGACATGGACGACCTGCTAAACTCCCCCAAGACCAAGGAGATCATAACCGCCACAGAGACAAAAGTACCGTCATTACCTGTTGTTCGTGTCGGCAGCTGCAAGTCACGTGTTGGACCCGGGGCTTTGGCTATTGTACCTGCTAAGAAGCGGGGGAAAGGTGCCGAGCTGCTGAGGAAGCTTCTGTTTAGAAAGAAAAAAGGAAGCAACAAGAAGGTGCTAACTATTGGTGCATAAAAGATGTGATGGTTTTGTGAATGGTGTTTGCTTGTTTGTTTAGTGAGCCCAATGACTTGTGTTTGTGAGCTTGGTTATATTTAGTAGTATTTAATAAAGAAGTTCAGAAGGAAGTACAGGGGTTGAAGCGATTTGAGGGTAGTGGTAACTAACCAAGAAAATGCCCCGCTTGCGGTATGCGCATATAATGTATATGTGTGTGGGCGCTCGGCATATAATGTATATATATGTGGGCGCTCGGGGGGCAAAAGTGAAAGTGCACTAATTTTAACGTTATTTAACTAATTTCGTGAAAATAACGTTAAAAGAGGGGGATGGTTAATCATGCATCATGTAGTGGCGTTGATAGCCGAAAGATAAGGGGGTACATGCACTAACTGGCAGTTGTCTCAATTGCTGAGTGTTATGTGCCTTATGTCCAAGGCTTGATGCAAAACTACTATCGAGCCGGGGGTCTCACTGGAAGTAGCCTCTCTATTCTTACGGGGTACAGGTAAGGCTATCTACATCTTATAAGAAATTGATCAACCATACTCTGTCTATTAAAATAAGACATATAAATACAAGGACAGAAAGCTAATTCTAAGGAATACATTTAATTAAAAATATATGCAAAGCTATAATGTGGGAGACAATCACTCAAACGATTTTGACTGATTAATGTGATGGACTTGATTTTCTCTTTGATCATCTTGAGTTAGTCATTTTCCTTAATATGCTCCCACAAGATGGGCGACCGTAGGATAAGTCCAATCTTGGTTAACAGTGGATGAGTGTGGTATTTAAGAAAGAGAAGAAGTTGATGAAGTTGAAGATGTAAATGGAGATGAAGTAGATGAAGCAAAAGAAGATATATTTTGTGGTTTTTTTTATAGGGTGAATGAAACAAAAGATGGAAGATTAAAGGTGGAGTTCATCCGAAGAATGATGGTTGCGGCATTGATAGGATTATAGGTTTTGCAAAACCTAACTGATCTTGACGGAGAAGTTATGTTTGAAGATGTAACCATGTGTAATGGTGATGTAGGTCGAAGTTTTTTTTTTAATTTTTTTTAATATTTTTTTTTTTTTAGAAACAGATGGATGGAAAATTGATTGTAGGTGACAGAGTATGGTGGAGTTTGTGGAGAACAGATGGTTATGGCGACAGCGAGAGTGAAGATAGTGTTATGTATTCTATTCTGATTGTTATGGTCGTGTGTGGTGGAGAGGAGTAATATTGTGATTGTAAAAGATATTACTTGAATACAGAAAAAAGAAAGGAGATTTTGTGTGACCTTTGGTAAAAAAATTGAAATGTATGAAAGAAGAGAATGGTTGGGATATTGAAGTGGGAATGGAGGAGAAATCATTGCTAATAGTAGAATTGTTTAGGAGTGTTGGCCAAAGAAATGATGGTTGCAGGATCAAGAGCTTCTCGGTGGAGATAAATGCTCTGATACCATATAAGAAATTGATCAATCATACTTTGTCTATTACAATAAGACATATAAATACAAGGAGAGAAAGATAATTCTAATGAATACATTTAATTAAAAATATATGCAAGGCTATAATGTGGGAGACAATCACTCAAACGATTTTGACTGATTAATGTGATGGACTTGATTTTCTCTTTGATCATCTTGAGTTAGTCATTTTCCTTAATACATCTTACCCTCCTCAGACCTTACCTTAGCTTTGCTATTGGTGAGATTTACTGAGTATGATGATGATGGTAACTAACCAAGAGCCGTGGCGGACCTACCCCCATGCTTAGAGGGGGGTGGGGGGATGGCCTTGTAAAAAAAAGTGTATTATTTAGCAAAAATCCTGATTGCATCTTTTAAAAATACGGTTAAACCCTCCTATCATCCCCAGAAAGAGTGCCAAAAAGTTTGATCAAATGTGCACACACCCATGCTTGAAGCTTGTTCTATGCAAACTTAAATGGCCTTCATATCAAATTTATAGAATAAAAGGCCATTTATAAGAAACAAAACTGGTTTATTACATCTTGATATACCATATATTCTACACAGCTTATATTTATATATTTTAAATTTGTCTCGGTAAACCTTATATTGTGTGTATCTTGTTTATATTTTATCAATGATTAAAATATTCATGATGGTTGTAAAAATTGTTATGACTATTCACTAGGGCTGTAAATGAGTCGAGCCGAGCCGAATCAAGATGGGTTAAGGCTTAGCTCGTTTAAAAATTGGGTCCAGCCGAGCCGGCTCATTTTTCTTAACGAGCTAGAAAAGTTAGGCTCGGGATTGGCTCATCAAAAGCTCGAGCTAGCTCGTGGCTCATCGAGTTGGCTCGTTTGTTTAAAAAAAGTTTATATTTTTGTATTTTTTATGCATAATGATATACATAAAACCAAAAAACAAAAAAGAACATTATTTAGGCTAATAGAAGAGTAGTTTTGGATAAACTATAAAAATGAACAAAAAAGATTCTATGTTACTTTAATCTATTTTTTTTTCAAATCAATGTTACTAATTAAAACTATAGCTTAATGATCTATTTCTTTCAATAAAAATATATTAGAATACACACACATATATTTTGTGATTTAATTTAAATGAGCCAAACAAAACAAACCGAACCTACCTTGGCTTAGGCTCGGCTCGTTATTACAAACCAAGCTGATTCAAGTTGGCTCGTTTGAAAACCGAGTTGACATCTAACCAGAATTTTTTTTGAACACTTTTTAGCGAACTTCGAGTAAGCCTTAAGATACGAACTTTTATCTGAACCAATGTTTTCATTATATTTGTATAATAGTGTAGTTGTACAAATATTTGTCTTAGTCACATTTGTTCTCCCATTTTTCCTTCTCTCTAATCATATACCATTTAGATTTTGTTATTGATTGTCTATGCACCTTTGCCAATTCATTACTAATGATTTGTTATCGTCCATCTGATAATTCAAGGCTTTGTGCTGTATTTTCCTTGCTTTTGCCTTATTGGCTGGGAGGAATCCCGACTGCAGGTACATGATGATGGGAGCTGTCCAAGATGGTGACCCCATTTCTATGACATTCACCTGCCGCAAAGGAACAAAAGGATTCTTGAGTACCTCTATGCGTATGTCCTCTGCCAGGTGCTGGAAACTAGTTGAAGCCAACTTGCTGAGAGGGTCCGCTGGTTTGTTCTCATTGTGGTTAACAGAAGCATGGTTACCGACTCGGAATAGTCTAACCCCTTTTCTAATCACTATTGCTCTTGATTTGATGTTTGTTCCACCAAACATCATGGAGACGTGAAATTGATTTTGATGATTTTAGAGTGTGTTTCTGGATTCTAGTTCAAAATCTAGTAGATTTGATGTGTTCGAACGAATTTCGGCAGAAAGTTTGAAGAAATTTGGGTGATTTTGATTCAGATCTGTGAATTTTGTATCTGATTACTGGGTTTTTGGAGTGTTCAAAATGACTTTTTTTTTGTGCCAAATAGTCCTTTACCTTAGGCATTTTTTTGCTATTTTCATCCAAACCACTAACTTAGTTTACTTTTTCTGTTAAGTTGAATGATATTTAGATTAAACTGGCAAATATAAAACCTCATGGATGATTTTGGCAATTTACTTAAATTCTTTTTAATTTCTTCATTTTAATTAATTTTGTAACATATATATAAAACAAAATATACATGCAGTTCTTATAAAAAAAATTAATAGTTTTGTCATATCATTTTTATAAATTTTCATCCAACCACTAACTCAGTTATTTTTTCTATTAATGTGAAGGATCTTTTAAATTTTATAAAGTAAGACAAAAAATTAATTTCCAATTTTTTTTTTATATACATCAGTTTTATAAAAATAAAATCTAGTTCAACCTCTAAATTTTATAAAACTAAAATGCTAGTGATCTTATAGAAAAAGGTCAAATAAACAAATCTTATCATATGTACCGAGTTTGTAATTCATCTTCTACTCTTTTAAATTCACTCCTAACAAAAGCAGAAGCCACCCGTTATCAAACAGGGTATCGTTACCAAAACTTAAAATTACCCACCAAATAGTAAGTATAATGTGATGAACCAAAAGTTTCTTTACTCAAACCACTCGTAATAAATATTAGTTAGTTACCCTCATAATCTTAATTAGATAAATATTTTATTTCTGCCAACATATTTCTTAGGTACTCAAAACATTTAAAAATATGTAACGTTTTACAATTTTTTTTCCATCTCCACATTTGATTAAATACTAAAAGTTGTAATCGATTGTTATGTGCGGCACATCATTGATATTTATTTTATATATCGTTTTCTCTTTATAAAACTGATCTATATAGAAAAACTCGATATAATTTCTGTCTTATTTTATAAAATCTAAAACATCCTTCATCTTAACAGGAAAAAATAAACTGAGTTAGTGGTTTGGATGAAAATTTATAAATATTTGTGAAAAAATTATTAATTTTTTTTTTATAAAAACTACATGTATATTCTGTTTTATACATATGTGACAAAATTAATTAAATAAAACAAATTAAAAATAGTTTGAGTAAATTGCCAAAATCGTACCCGAGGTTTTATATTTGCCAGTTTCATCCAAATATCCTTCAACTTAACATAAAAAGTAAACTACGTTAGTGGTTTGGATGAAAATGACAAAAAATGTCAAAGATGAAGGGCTGTTTGGCACAAAAGACTCATTTTGAATGAAACTGACAAACAGGCCTAAACCTCAGGGATGATTTTGGTAATTTACTCTTTTAGTTATGTGAATTTTATATTTAAGGACCACTTAATTTCAACTATTGATCTTGCAAATCAAGAACTAAACTTGTCTCCTACACTTAGATATGATTTGTGTAGTTGGTACCATAACTTGTTTGAAACGTGATACTAAACTTGGGGTTGTTTTATTGATTGATGATTAACTTTAACTCATTATGTGAAAGAATATGAGTTATGAAATTTCATCATTTATTTGCATTCCTAGCCTTTTCTTTTATTCTTCTTCTTTTTTTTTATATTATTATTAACTTTCTTTAAAGTTGTAAGTAGTCTATAGAGTTGAAAAACTGAATTGTTCTGTAACAACTCGCACCTTCGTGCGTTGTTACTACTCGTTACACTCGTTACGCCTAGCACCAGAGATTCGGATCATAATGTAACTATATCAGATACACCGCTATATCGAAGTCTAATCGAATAATTACGCATATTCTATCGCTATTACAAGCTATTTTTCATAAATAATAACACTCACGATGATGTTGAGTGAGGGCTTAATCTACCCTCCTCGATAGCCGTGAGGTGTCAAAACGTAAACAATTAATGCTAAAAAGGACTTTCGGGTGAGTACCATGCCTCCAGCCATCGTGACGATGATGGAAATACGAGCAAGTAGTGCCCCGATAATCCTTGTGGCACATCACATCGAAGAACGCACTCGAAGGCACGCGTAACTCGATCATCGCATCGAATCTTGATTATATAGATACGTATATACGACCCTTTTGTGATTAATTATAATAAATAAATAAATAATTGTTGGATCTGAGTTTCTTTTTGATTGTATTTTGTGTTTGAAGTTAAGATGAAAATGGATGAGTTGTGCAGCGGAATTAAAATGAAAACAAACTTTGCATACAATCAAACGAGAGTAATACTTTAATCAAACATCTTTTACACAATGAACCGAATGATTGAATTTAATTTCAAAAACGATTACAAAGATAGATGTATGAATGCAAACTCCCCCTCAGCCCGAGCTCAGTAGTTTGTTCGTGCAAAGAAGACGAATGATGTAAAAGAGCTAATAGAACAGTACAAAGTACTGAACTATTTATAGGCACTTGCAAACTACTGAGCATCTTTGCTGACGTCACCATGAAAGTGACATCTAACCTCCTAACAAATTCTAATCTCTGATCTATACAGACACTGTTTGTGTTAACTACTGCTAATACATTCTATTACAAAACAGACTTTAGAACAGCTGCTGCAACCTTCTACTGCTGTGAACCCAACAGCACTTGTCCGGATCAGCAGTGCTTGACTCAAGGCAGTAGATTGAATCAGCAGGACTTTAGTCTTCCATCAGATCTTTAGTTGAGCAGCAGTTATGAGTCAGTAGTTTGGTAAGATCAACAGATAGGAGGTCATCAGTAGTTGTAATCACTTTCAAGGGGAGAGATTTGTGTATCAACATCTGCTTATTCATAATCCACTGTTCTGATCCAGTTTTGGCTTTAATTATCTGTTCCTCTGATAGGGTTCAATCCCAACAATAATAATATAAATATATGAAAATGTGGCCCAAACTATCGCAACGCACCAAAAACGAGGATCGAAAGGCCTCCGTACGGATGGGCCAGCCGAACGGCTGGGCCGGCCAATCGGACAGGCCAGCCGAACGGCTGGGCCGACCGATCAGACAGGCCAGCCGGACGGCTGGGCCGGCCGATCGAACGGGCCGTTCGATCCAGACCAACCTACCCTTCTTTCCTCCCTCCTTGCCTATAAATACCCCTCATTCACCTCCAACACACTTGTTATCACTGTTGCTGCTCGACCAGACGTTCCAACCCCTTTATCTCTCGATTTCTCGCGATTCTTGTAAGTTTTCAACTCAAATCTTGTACTTCCTTTATCTATATGCATTCCTTCACCTTTCTATCTTTCAATTTTCAACTTTTAACCGAGAAATCAACAGATTTGAGGTGTTCTAGGGTGATATCATCATGGAGTTCTCATGAACTTCAAGTGTTGGCCTCATTCCACCAAGAACAACTCAGATCTAAGAGATTTCCATAAGAATAAACAAGGTTTTCACATCAGATCTACACATAATCACGAATAAAAGGATTGAAGGATGATTTTCCAACTTTCTTTCAACTCTTTTACTCTCAAAGTATTCAAAAACGGTGGAATCGGAGCTTATACCGACCTTCTACTCAATTTTAGTGTCGTGTTGGCCAAAGATCTGATTCCTAACGATAAAAAACCAATTTTGGGTTAAACAAGGGAAAACCGCCAAGAATGGCAAGTTCTGATGGAACGTGGTGATTCCCGGCCGGTAGAACAAGTCGGTTTTGATGGAATTTCAATTGTTTAACATGTCACAACAAATGTCTCGACCAAAACCACAAAAAACATGCAAAAATTGTCGAAAACAGCTGGACGGGCCAGCCGATCGAACAACCCAACCGATCGGACAGGCTGGCCGATCGGGCGGCCCAACCGATCGGACAGGCTAACTGATCGGACAGGCTGGCCTATCGGACAGCCCAACCGATCGGGCTGCGCATCCGATCGAACAGCCTATTCGATCGGATAACCCATCCGAACGGGCCAACCTTAAATCTGATTTTCGTTCAATTCCATGAATTCCGATATCATTTAACGCGCTATCCAATACTCATAAAAATCAGTCTGAAATCAGGGTATCCTCAGGCATTATCCCGCCAATCCAACCAAATACGCACTGTGAGTATACTTGACCCCTTTTTAACGAATTTTGGGTGTAACATACGTTCCCTGTAAATCGAACTTATCAAACGAATGATTCAATTGGTCAATTTATCACTTGCGAATAACTGTTTGCATAGATATACGTGATGCTAGTTGCATGTATGCTAGGACTTATACTCGTGACGTCCCACCACGACTAGTATAGTACTATTGCGCCCGACGGGCTGAGCAGTGGTAGCAGAGTTTTCATGTTCAAGTTCTTCTTTTAACGTTCTTAACAAGCCTTCTTTTAAAACAACATTTCCAGCAAGAATTTCTTGAATAGTTTCAGCTCCTAACTGGCTTTGTGTCCTTCTTTTGTAGATGGCATTACCAGCTGGAGCAGTGGATCTCCTGATTTGCAGCTTTAATGGTCCTTTTGATACTGTTGTTTCAGGGTAGTCAGGTTTTTGAGGAATTTTTGGATCTTTCTTCCTTAATTCCTCCAACCTTTTGTAGGTTGATCTGACCAAATCTTCTTTCCATCTAGCAACTTGTCTTTTGGTGCCAAATTCAACAACAACCAATTCTTCTTTCATTCTTTTTAGTTCCAACTGCTTTTCAGGTACATTCTTTTTGAACTTTGCCCAATCAGGAGGAGTGTGAGTGACTTTCCTTTTTATCATAACTTGAATTCTGGCTGATTTAGCTTCAAGCTCTGGAACAGTCCATTCTTTGTACATGTGTCTCTCTCCTTTGTATTTCTTGTAGAACATAATGCTTTCAATGTAGTCTTTCTTCAGAGTTTCAGTTGCTCTTTCTGAAATTTGTTGACTGACATTTTTAGCAAAACGTTCTAGGGAACTGACTTGTGTGAGCAGATATTGGTAGTATCTTGATACTTCTTTGTCAGATTTCCCTTGTGTGTTTCTTTTCGAGATATCCTCTGCTTGCTTGGCCTTTATCTTCAAATATTCTTCAATGTTTTTGGGCCAGGGATATCCTTTGATTGAAGGCAAACTCCTTTTGGCAGGGTCATCCTCAGTATAGAAGGATTTTATCTCTTCTCTGACAACTTCTAGTTCAAGAAGGAATTGAACACCTGCAGGAGGTAAGGGTTTGAGCATTGGAACAGAAGAAAGTGGAACTGGTTTTGGTATATTGACAAGAGCTAAAGGTTTTGAAGATGTTTGGGATGGTGCAGTGACATCATCTTTAGGAATTAGCCTTCTCCTCTTTATTTGAGGAGGGACTGATGATGTTTAGGACGGAAAGGTGGTTGTAGTAGCAGTGGATTGTGATAGACTAACAGTTGTTGAAACAACTGGTGTTCCAACCACTGTTGTCTTTACAGCAGAAGTTATAACAACTGCTGTCTTCTGCCTTTTGACAGGAGGTGATTGTGATTTTGGTGGTGATGGAGGTAAAGCATTGGATGTAGTGTGTGTTGAAGTGGGAACAGATGTTGAAACTACTGAAGTACCAACAGCAGCTGATACAACAGGAGTTACAACAGCTGTTTTAGGTGGTGGTTTTTTAGTAGACTTTGAACGTCTGACCGGAATGGATTTGGGTAGCCTTTCTTTTCTAGTAGGCTTCTTCTTTTCATCAATGAGATTTTCATCGTCTCTTGACCCTGAAGTACCCTGATCCGGATAATCTACCCTGGCTTTCTTTTTGGCCTCTCTATCCCTTTTTACACATGCAAGTGCTTCTGCAAGTGCATTTGTAGTCACATCAATTTTCTTACTCCCATCTGGCAAAGGAATCTGTTTGGTCATATTGGAATTTTCTGGTGCGAGGTAGAGACCATCTGTTATTCCTTTCCTTCTCCATTCCTGAATTTTCTCCCCCTTTTTGGCATTATCTTCGGGGAGTTGATCAATGAAGAATACCGGTGGAGGAGCAGTGCCAGTGGAGTGCAAGGTCTGAGTTTTGAAAGCCTTTAGATCAGCCTGAGTGTCTTTGTACCTAGACTCCATAGCATTTTTTAATTGTTGAACATGTTTTTCATGTTGCTGATCTGCTATTTGTGCTTGATGATGGAGAAAAGGTTGAAATAGATTCCAGAGCTCATTTGTAGCAGGTGCCTGTTGTAGAGCAGGTGCTTGAGGTGGAACAGCAGTGGATTGTACCTTTTGTACTTGTAACAACTGTTGTAGCATTTCTTTGAGTTCTGCAACAGAGTTATCAAGTTTTTCAACACGAGCCGTCAATTTCTGGTACTTTAAACCATCACCCAATTTAATGGGATCATCTGATTTCCCACTAACAGTGGTTTTATCAGTGGTAGAAGTAGGGAGTTTACTCCAAACCTGAACCACTGATGCCCCTTTTTCTTGGTACTGGGGTCTTCTTCCTTCAACACTTGAGAACCTTTTGATGTTGCCAGTAGGATAAATAAATCCACTGGTGGTTGACAGAGGTGCTATAAAAGGAATTGCCTCCAAGGAAGTCTTATTGATGTAACCACTGTCCAACTGTAAACCTGTAGGTTCAACAGTTGTAGTGGCTGCTTCACTTGGATTACCACAAAGAGTTACTTGTAACTCAATGGGTGTAACCTCCTCAGGTTGTGTTGGTGGGTTAGCAAAGAATGATACAGCAGGCTCAGTCATTTGTGGAGGTATATTCTCATTGACAGGTGATTGAGAAGGACCGAGTAATGCCTGGTTCAAATCAATTGCATCCAACAGTAATTGTGTTTTTGGTGGAATTGAGGATGTGATGGTAGGTGTAGGAAGCGGATTTGCTCCGGGCATTGAGCTGTGGATGATGGAAACGAGTGTATCCAGAGCATCATAATGTGGTGGTCCTTTGTGTACAACCTGTTCTTTTTGTGAAGAAGCAGGAGGAGTTATGGTTATGGGTTGAGATATTTGTACCAACTGCTGTGAGGAAGAAGCAACAGTGGTTTCTTGTGACATTTGTGTTGTCACAGGCATTAACTCTGGTATCTCATCCTCCAGAGTTGCCATTTTGATTGGTTTGGGGGGTTTTTGATTTTTCTTTTTGTAAAGCTTTTTGGGTTTTGTAGGTGTGGGTTTCAAAACAGTTGGTCTGCTGCTTTGATCACCTAGAGCAGTAGGCTCAGCAGCAGATACCTGAGGAGCAGTGGTTGCTGCTAAATTCTGCTCAGGTACCCCTGCTTGTGTTTTGCAAGGTGCTAACATTCGTGAAAAAGTTTCAGATGTTAGGCAGTTTATTGCAGTTATTTCACCTTGGTTTATTAAAGCTAAATCATCCTTACTGAATTTCTTTTAAAAATAATAGCTTAAAAACCTTGGGAATAGTAAGAATGATTTGCTTTCAACATTATTAACCAAATCTTTAAAGATTTCCCGAGAATAATTATAATTTTCTTCTTGAAGAATTGCATATCCCAGATTTTGAATCTTTATAGGGATCTCATTAAAAGAAGTGGTTTTGTTTGAAACACGTAGGAGGAGGGTATGAAATAAAAATCGTGGTGCAGGAGGAAAATAACCTTTTTCTAAGGTTAGTTTCTTCATCATTGTGGCTTCATACCCTCTTTCAATGAAATCAATGTGCAACTCGTTTTTAGTGAAGGAAGTTTTACCTGCCTGGTCATCGAGTTGAAAGACTTCGGAGATGGATTGTGGTGTAATGTGGACAGCTTTACCCTTTATGGAAGATTGGATTGCAGTTGCAATGTCTCCTTGTTTTTCAAGGGTTGCATTCTTCCAAAATTCCCTTTGGGTTGCCAAGTAGATGGGTGCGTCGGCGGTGAGCAAAGTTTTGTACTTTGATTTTGCCATGATGGTGATAATGGAATCGAAAACATCTGTGGTTCCTGGTTTTGTGAGAAGACCCAGGAGATTGTGAGATTTTTTGAATGGAATTTCAGTGGTAGTTGCCTTTTGAGAGGCTGTTTTCGATGATTTTGATATGGGTTTTGCAGAGAGCTTCGATTTTGTCATTTTGAAACGAAACGATCGAAGAAATTTGTGAGGAATGAGAAGAAAACTGCTTTGAGAAGAGAATTTTTAAGAATTCAATTCGACAGTAAAACCCTGTTTTGATGGTGAGTGGGGATGTTATAGGAAAGAGAATGAATGCTGACGTGGCAGCCGTTACAAAAGGTCTGACTGCTATGTACTGCCCACGTGACAACCACTGGTGAAAATGAAGGACAGTACTTTTGGTGAAAGCAACTGATGAAAGCAGTGGAAAAGGGGGCAGTGGATGATTTTCACTATCAGTGGATAGCATATCAGTGGATAAGACATTGCTTTTGAACAACAGTGGTTATCAAGGAATGAGAGAACAGAGGTTGCCTTTCAGCAGTGGGCAGACTTTTTGAAGTAGAGCAGACTTTTGAACAATCAGTGGTTATGGCAGACTTTTAAGGATTTTAATGAAATTTTCATTTTTAAGCTATTTTTAATGATGGATTTTTGATTTTCTGAAAACATTTTGTTGCTTTTATTCATAGAAAAACAAGATGTTGCTTGTTATTCCATGTTTAGCATCCCAATCCTAGAGACCAAGCTTTCAAAAGTGGCTGTATCAAGTGCTTTTGTGAGCACATCTGCCAGCTGGTCTTTAGTTGGGACATGATGCAGAGAAATCAAACCTTTTTCATAGCAATCCCTCACAAAGTGATGTCTGATGTCGACGTGCTTTGTGGTAGAATGGGAAACTAGATTTTTGATGATATTTTCTGCTGCCTGGCTGTCCAACATGAGTGGTGTCTTTAAGGCAGTAATACCAAAATCCAGTAACTGATTTTGAAGCCACAGGAGTTGGGCTGTACAGCTTGCAGCAGCAATGTATTCAGCCTCAGCAGTGGATGTTGAAACTGCTGCTTGCTTTTTGCTTTGCCAGGATACTAAACAATCACCTAGAAACTGGCACCCTCCTGAAGTGGACTTCCTTGTGGTTTGACATCCAGCAAAGTCACTGTCTGAAAAACCTGAAAGCTTGATATTCCCATTAGCTGGATACCAGATACCAAGTGTGGGAGCACCTTTTATGTATCTGAGAATCCTTTTTACAGCAACGAGATTTGATTTTCTGGGAGCTGATTGACTTTTTGCACAGACACATGTTGCAAACATGATGTCTGGTCTAGATGCAGTTAGGTACAATAAAGACCCAATCATGCTTCTATAGAGTGTTTGGTCAATCAGCTCATCCTTTTCATCAGACATGACCAGCTTATTTGTGGCCATGGGTGTGCTGCATGGTTTACAATCATTCATATCAAATTTGGTTAAAAGTTCTTTAGCATATTTGCTTTGATGAATGAAAGTTCCCTTTTGTAATTGCTGTACTTGGAGACCAAGAAAGCATTGCAGCTCACCCATTGCACTCATTTCAAACTCAGCTGTCATGAGTTCTCTAAACTCTTCACACATTTTGGTACATGCGCTTCCAAAAATAATGTCATCCACATAAATTTGGACAATCATTAAATCTTTCCCTCTCTATTTAAGAAACAGTGTTTTATCAATGGTACCTCTTTTGAAACCATTTGAGAGTAGAAAGTTGGAAAGAGTTTCATACCAGGCTCTAGGTGCTTGTTTCAGGCCATACAAGGCTTTGTTTAGCCTGTAGACATGATCAGGATAAAATGGATCCTCAAAGCCTGGAGGTTGACATACATATACCTCTTCTTGCAATGTACCATAGAGGAAAGCACTTTTGATATCCATCTGAAACACCTTCATGTTGTGGTTGACAGCAAAGGCCAGGAACAGTCTGATAGCTTCCAATCTTGCAACAGGGGTGAATGTTTCATCATAATCAATCCCCTCTTCCTGTCTGTAACCTTGAACCACAAGCCTGGCTTTGTTCTTGACAACAATGCCCCTTTCATCTGTTTTGTTCTTGAAGACCCACTTTGTGCCAATGGGGCTGACCTCTTTTGGCAGTGGTACAAGCTCCCATACTTGTTGTCTCTTAAACTGTTGGAGCTCCTCTTGCATGGCTTCTACCCAGCTGTTGTCTTTTAGTGCCTCTTGGTACTTGACTGGCTGATGGAGTGATAGAAAACCAGCAAAAAGACAAATGTTTTGGGTTTGGCTTCTTGTGAGCACCCCTTCATTGATGTTGCCAATGATTTGATCAGGTGGATGAGATCTCAAGAAGATTAAATCTCCTTGGTATGGTATGATGGCATTTGTTGGTGAAGGCTGCAAATGTGTATCATCTGAGCTAACCACTGCTGGTGACTTTGATGACCCAGCAGTGGCTTCAAAAGGTGGTGGAATGGGTGGTAATGGAGTGGACCACTGCTGACTTTTATCCACTGTTTGAGGACTTTTGTCAGCAGTAGTTGAGGATGTGGAAGCAGTGGTAGATGGGCTATTTTGATCAACAACTGTTGAGGTAGCAGTGGTTGAGCTTTGACAGTTGTTTTGAACAACTGATGCTTTCCCTTTTGTGGCAGACCTTTGAGGGATGATGACTTCATACCTATAGTCTGGTGTTGTATCCTCTGATGGACCTACACTGTTAGTCTTGACAGCAGTATTTTCAAAAGTGAATTTTTCAAGATCAAACAGTTCAGCAGGATTTGCTGGGATTTTCATTGATGAAAGTTCATTGAACTTTACATCCAAAGTCTCCTCCACTACCTTGGTCCGTGCATTGAACACTTTGTAGGCCTTGGCAGTGGTTGAGTATCCCAGAAAATAACCACAATCAATTTGGCTGCAAATTTTGAAATGGAATCTTTTAAGTTCAAAATAAAGCATGGGCAGCCAAACACCTTGAAGTATGAGATCAGTGGTTTGATTTTATACAGAATTTCATAGGCAGTCTTTTTGTGCCTGGGGTTTATTAAAACTATGTTCTGGACATAGCAAGCAGTGTTTACTGCCTCTGCCCAGAAAGTTAATGGCAAACCTGAATCTGCAAGCATGGTTCTGGCAGCCTCAATCAAAGTTCTGTTCTTTCTTTCAACAACCCCATTTTGCTCTGGTGTTCTAGGGATGCTGTACTGCCTAACAATCCCTTTCTTCACACAGAAGGCATCCAACTCCCTATTTTTAAATTCTGTGCCATTGTCACTCCTAAAGCTTTTCACTGGAAGGTCAAATTTCTTTTCAACCTGTGTCACAAAGTCTTGCAAAATGCCCGCAGTTTCATCTTTAGAGTGCAAAAAGAAAGTCCATGTAAACCTAGAAAAGTCATCAACTATAACCAAACAATATCTTTTCTTTTTAAGGCTCATGACTTGAACTGGGCCAAACAAATCCATGTGTAGCATTTGCAAACACTGGGTTGTTTTGGACTCTTCAATGGACTTGTGGGAACTTTTATGTTGTTTTCCTTTTAAACAGGAAATGCAATGTTCAGGACATGAAAACAATTTTTGTGGTAGGCCTCTCACCAAACCATTTTTTGAAATTTCTGTGATTGTCTTAAGATTTGTGTGCCCCAGTCTTTTGTGCCAAAGTTCTGTCTCTTTGTTAGAGGCAGCTGAGAACAGACAGGCATCAGCTCTGGGACACTCTTTTGACATGTCAACAACATAAACATTGCCACTTCTTTGAGCAACAAGTTTAGTTTGACCATTTTTGATTATTGCTTCAATCTTTTTGACCATTTCTGGTCCAACAATCCTACAACAATCTTTTGTGAAGAATGACCCAAACCCTTTGTCACTCATTTGGGATACACTCAGAAGGTTGAATTTTAGATTGTCTATTAGATTGACATTTTCAAATTTTACATTGCCAGATTGCACTGTTCCAGACCCCAAAACCTTTCCTTTACTATTATTTCCAAAGGATATATCACCCCCACCATGGATTTTAAAGTCTTTGAGGAGGGCTGTTGTGACAACTCGAATTTCCAAGATTTCTATTTCACATTTATTGCACGTTCAGTGTTTGTGTAGTTAATTATTTCCACAATTTGTTGCTATGGAATTGTATACGTTTTGATACAATGGAGTGTATTGTGTGATTGTGCATGGTTATGTGTTAATTGTGATAAATTGTTAAATGAATAAACTTGGTGGTGAAACTGTGAAATTGTTGTGAGATGGTGTATTTGTGTAAAAGTTAATACTTGAGGATGTAGAGAGCAATTAGTGAAATCCTAGTGATACTTAACCCTAATCCCTTTTTCACTAATCATTTCACAAAAATCCAAGCACGTACTTTCACTTCTTTGGTTTTCTCTGGCAATCATCGCATCATCATTGGCAAGCTATTCATCACTTTCGATTCCACATTTTCTCTAGAATCAACACAAGGTAAATGTTTATTGATTGCTTGATTATTATCAATTCTTGATTCTGGTGATTCTTAGTAAAACCCTAGTTTTTCATATGATACTCTCTGTGATTATTGATTTGATTCTGATTATGATGATAACGATATTGAATAGTCATTCAATCGATAGCTTGGTGATTAAGAATACAAGATTGATTTGATAATTGGATTGATGCTAGACTGACACAATGTAATTAGGGTTTTTGATCGTATGAATGAAATTGTACTGATGCCTTGATTCTGTGCAAAGATTGGAATTCACGCATTATTGTTAGTCAGAGTTTTGGATTGATATATGTCTGAGTTTTAATCCTTGATGCTTGTCCGACTTTCATCCTTGTAAGAGTGGTGTCTGAGTTTTTGAATCATAAATAAAGTCCGATGTTTATGTATATAAATAACATGCTTGTCTGAGTTTTATATATTACTCATGAGGTCCGACCTTTAACCCTAGGAAGGGTCCGATTTTCTTAAACATGATTGTGGTCCGAGCTTGATTAATGTATTAAGGGTCCGACCTTTATGTTTGGAGGTTTGTCCGAATTTTTAGAAGATAAAGGATCAAGTCCGACTGTTGTAAAAGAAAGGGAGGTCCGAGTTTCATGACATGTCCGACTTTTAACCCTTGTAAGGGGGGTCCGACCTTTTGGCTTAGTTTGAAGCAGGTTCGACTTTTAAACCCTAGAGAAGGGGGGTCCGAGTTTTAAGTATTGTTGGTCCGAGGTTGTGTCTAGGGACCTTTGGTCCGAATTTTTGAACAGGGAAACCCCCCTTCACTTCTTGTCCGAGTTTTATAAAGGGCAAGGCCTGTGTGATGATTACTTTGAAACAATGAGTTGTATGTGGCATATATCCGAAGTTTGAATGATGTTTATCGTGTCCGAATTTCATAAGTGTGATGTGTTGTCTGAGTTAGTTTGTTATGCTAGTTCGACTCTCATGCCTGATAACCTAGACTGAACTTGATGCTTAGTGAAAGATCCGACTTTTGTGGATGAGCTGTCAGAATTGTTGATTGAATATGTGACTTGAATTATAGTGATGTTACATGCTCTGAGTTCTGATAACACTTGAAGAGACAGAATGTATTAGAATGCCAAGATTTGAATCCTGTATGATTATATGTTGTTATATGATAATGTACGTTACTGGGTGATGTTGTATGCATGAACGATCTTTATTATGGCATTCTGTACACGATAATCACACAAAACACAGTTGCTTGAATATCAATGACTTGCAAACCCTAATTGGATGCAAACACTTACATCGTATCATGTGCAACATGTCCTAGGTCGTGTGTAACGGACTTAGACAATTGATAAACCCTAGAGCATTGCATACCGAGCAAACCAAGGTGAGTTCACACAGCCAAAGCATGGGGTTCCCAGGGTGGGAATGGGATTGATTTATTTTACTCGTACTTACCTAGATAATGGAACGTAGTGATATGATCCTCGGGTGAGGAAGGTGATTGGTTAAGATACTGCTAGACTAGTGATGCTTATAGAACTGATCTTCGCACACACGCCAGGGTTGGCTGCGATAATATGACTGATCTTCGCACACATGCCAGGGTTGGCTACGATAATATGACTAATCTTCGCACACATGCCTAGGAAGGCTGCGAACTATACACTAAATCTTCGCACAGGTGCCGGGTGGCCGCGATACAAACATACCTAGTCTAGAATACTTGAGAACTTTCTCTAATCTTCGCATACATGCCTATAGGGCTGCGATACGAACTATTACGATACATGACTTAATGAACGAACACAAGGCTCACTATACTATTACAATTACTGAACTATAAACTGTGAACTCGCTCAACTAGTTGTTGATCCTCTGTTACATGCCTTGCAGGTCGTTAGATACATGGAGCTTGCACAGGGAGGAGCAGGTCGTTGTGGAGCATGGATCGTGGATGCCATGTTAAGACATTTAAACATTTGAACTATGTTATACATTGGGTTTTCATACTAATGCTTCCGCTACACTTTGAAACTATAATTATGTTTTGAACACCTATCGTATTGAAAGATTGGTTTACATTTATTTTACTTGATATTAATTACATGTTCAATATGATTGGTGGCTTGATCCTGGTCAGTCACGCTCCCAAGCGGTGATGTTCCGCAGGTGGATTTTGGGGGTGTGACAGCTTTACATCCTGTCATGTGCCTGGAGCCTCCACTATCTACATACCAAAGACTATCAAAGCATGCAGAAGCTCCCTGCACATGAAGTAAATGGATTAGTTCATTAAGGACTCCAAAGCCAACAGGGCTTTGGATGGAGTCTCAACAGTGTCTGGTATGGATGCAGTGTGATGGACAGTGGTTAAGTCAGGGGTTTGGACAGTTTTAGTACTGTTCCTTGCTAACCACTGTTGAGGGTCTTGCCCAATCACCTGCTGGTAACCGAAAGGATGCCTATTCACTATAGGTTTAGAGGGCTTTTTGTAGACCTCATAAACATGTGGAATCCTTTGGTAGGACTGTTTTTCCTTGCTTTTTCTGAACTGATTGGCAGGAGGTGCATCAGTAACCTGAACATCTCTTTTAACAGATGTTTGGTTCAGCTGTTTTGTGACAGCTGTTTGAACTGGCACAAACAGTGGTTGTTTCTTTGTGAATTTGACAGATGGTGATGCTGATGGACTCAAGGATGTTTTAGCAAGGTACTCATTCTTTTTGATGTCAAAGTTTTTGAGATACACACATGCTTGAGTTTTGTGGTTTGTTTTTCCACAAACAATGCAACTTTCAGCTGAAACTATGACACTTGTATTGTTTATATCATAAGCTTTTAAGTGGAAACAATCTTTTGTTAGATGGTTCCTTTTCTCACAAAATTCACAAAACAAGTTATCAATTTTTTCTTTCTTCTTCCTCTTTTCAGACTCCTTTGCAGCAGAGGTTTTAACCACTGCTGGGATGTCCTTAAGAGGAATGACTTTAGCTTTTGGAGCTTTAACACCATCAGTTGATGTAAAGTCCATTGGCTTGAAATTTTCAAGAATATCACACTCATCAGACCATTTTGGTTTAAATTGATGATTCTCAATCTCCTCAAAAGCAGAGGGGCCCATTGGTCTGTTAAGTGTGATTTTGTTACCAAGTTTGTCAGTGATTTTCACTTCTTGGCCATTCTTGTTTGTGGGGATGTACTCAGCAGTTACATCAGTGGTTGAAACAGATTTTTCAAAAGCAGTGTTTTCATCATCATGTTTTCTATAACCAACCCCAAATTTCACATTGCTTTTTATCTGTTTCTCAAGCATAACCTCATACCCTTTGCATGATTCCACCCATTTCTCACATGTGATCTGGGTGGATTCTAACTCCTTTTTGCAAACTTGGTATTTTTCTACCATAGTTTGGAGTTGGGTTTTGGTTATGCTTTGCTCTTCTTTCATGCTGCTAATCTCTTTCTCTTTTTCAGCCAATTTGTTTTTAAGTTCTTTTAAAGATCTTTCAAATTTGACTTCATCAGTTAAGATTTTGTTCCTAAGGTTTTCATTCACCTCTTTGATGTTAGCAAAAGCAATAATGAAATTGTCAGAACATAGTTTTTCTAGAACTTGAGATGATACCTTGGCAGCAGCCATCATTGCACAATCACACTGAGTATTCTCTTCATCACCAGCTCTCTCTTCTTTTTCACCTGCCTTTTCTTCTTTCTTATCTTCTTCAGACCATAGATCTGTCAGTGGTTCAATCAGGGTACCTGAACTTTCTTCCAACAGTACTTCATTAGCCACAGCAGTAGCTACTGCTTCAATCACCTCATCCACTGTTTCAGAGACCAGCTGTTTCTCTTCAGATTCAACACCCTCCTGTATTGACTCTAATGCCATCAAACAAAATTCATCATGAGAAGAAACATTAGAAGCATAGAGTGCAAAGTTTTCATCACTGAGGTCTTCAGGCATACTGCTCCAGTCAACAAACTCTTGAGTAAAGAAACTTTGTTGATCTGGTTGTGTTGCTACTGGAGCAGTGGTTTGTGGTGCAGGTTGCACTTGTGCCTGGGGAGCAGGGGTTTGAACATATTGAATCTGTGGAGCAGCTGTTTGGACATAATGCACTGGCACAGGAGCAACAACATAGTGAGCAGTGTTCACATGTGCTGCTGGGGCATATTGGGCATAGTGCACAGTGTTTTGATTTTGAGGTCTAGGATTTGAACTAGGGTGAGTAATTATGGGACAAGTTGTTTGACTCCTACACTCTCTAGCAAAATGTCCTAACCTGTTACAATTATAGCACTTGATTTTCGATTTATCCAACCCAACCCTAAGATTCCCATGCAGCCCTGGGAATTTTTGCCCTGTTCTTTTATAAAACTTGCTAGTTCTAACACTTAGCAAGGCCAGTTGATGCAAGATGTCCATTTCCTCTAGATCAGTGGGGTCAAAATGTTGTAAATCATTTAGTTCAAAGCTTAAATTGTCTGACATCTGGTTTTCATTTGCAGTGAATGCATAACCTGTAGAGTGAGGATCAGGGTTGTTAAAATTTGCACCAGCTGTTATGTCAATGAAGTGATCATAACCCTGATCCTTACCACTACCACCAGATTCTTCTTGACCCAGAAGAGCAGTGTTACCGAATGAATAATCATCAACGGTTTTCCCTGACTCTTGTAACTTCCTTTTCTGGTTCAACTCCCTTTCGTAGGTCAGGAGTCGACCATGGAGTTGGGTCAAGGTCAGATCCTTGAACTCAGGTGAGTTTCGGGTGACAAACGCTATAGTGTCCCATTTATCTGGTAGTGACCTGAGGAACCTACTGTTTTGAGTTGCGTTTGTAAAAGTGGTTTTAACAAGCCTCAGTTCACTGATGAGATAACTGAACCGCTCAAATTGTTGCGTCAGTGATTCACCTTTAACATGACAAAATGTTTCATACTGTTGGTTCAGGATTTCCCTATTGTTTTCTATGACCTCTTCGGTACGTCCAAACTGTTCCTTAAGTGCGTCCCACAACTCTTTGGCATTGTCACAATGTAACAATCCAGCATATATTTCGTTGGGCAGCGCTGATGCTATGATACTAAATGCTTTAGCATCTAGTTCAAACTTTTGATAATCCGTTTCAATATAATTTTCAACGGGTTTTGGAACTTGTTTTTTAGCATCTTCAGCGCTTGGCACTGTAGGAACATGAGGACCAAAGATGACAGACTTCCAACAACCTGTGCTTTGTTGAGCGAGGATGTGACCCATCCTCCTTTGCCAGATGTTGTACTCATTTCTTTTTAGCATAGGTGGTTTAAAGAGAGAACCGATGTTGTTTTTATCGTCCTGAGATTGTGACGTAATTCTTGTTGTTTTACAGGTACTGAGAAATCAACTTTAGTGGTGATTAATCCTTACTCTGTTTTTCAACGACGAACAAACGATCAGTATCAACTGTTTTGAGCTGAACTATTTATGTCAAAATGATTGTTAAATCAAATTTGACTGTCCAAGCTCTGATACCAATTGTTGGATCTGAGTTTCTTTTTGATTGTATTTTGTGTTTGAAGTTAAGATGAAAATGGATGAGTTGTGCAGCGGAATTAAAATGAAAACAAACTTTGCATACAATCAAACGAGAGTAATACTTTAATCAAACATCTTTTACACAATGAACCGAATGATTGAATTTAATTTCAACAACGATTACATAGATAGATGTATGAAGGCAAACTCCCCCTCAGCCCGAGCTCAGTAGTTTGTTCGTGCAAAGAAGACGAATGATGTAAAAGAGCTAATAGAACAGTACAAAGTACTGAACTATTTATAGGCACTTGCAAACAACTGAGCATCTTTGCTGACGTCACCATGAAAGTGACATCTAACCTCCTAACAAACTCTAACCTCTGATCTATACAGACACTGCTTGTGTTAACTACTGCTAATACATTCTATTACAAAACAGACTTTAGAACAGCTGCTGCAACCTTCTACTACTGTGAACCCAGCAGCACTTGTCCGGATCAGCAGTGCTTGACTCAAGGCAGTAGAATGAATCAGCAGGACTTTAGTCTTCCATCAGATCTTTAGTTGAGCAGCAGTTATGAGTTAGCAGTTTGGTAAGATCAGCAGATAGGAGGTCATCAGTAGTTGTAATCACTTTCAAGGGGAGAGATTTGTGTATCAGCATCTGCTTATTCATAATCCACTGTTCTGATCCAGTTTTGGCTTTAATTATCTGTTCCTCATGATAGAGTTCAATCCCAACAATAATAATATAAATATATGAAAATGTGGCCCAAACTATCGCAACGCACCAAAAACGAGGATCGAAAGGCCTCCGTACGGATGGGCCAGCCGAACGGCTGGGCCGGTCGATCGGACAGGCCAGCCGAACGGCTGGGCCGGCCGATCGGACAGGCCAGCCGGACGGCTGGGCCGGCCGATCGAACGGGCCGTTCGATCCAGACCAACCTGCCCTTCTTTCCTCCCTCCTTGCCTATAAATACCCCTCATTCACCTCCAACACACTTGTTATCACTGTTGCTGCTCGACCAGACGTTCCAACCCCTTTATCTCTCGATTTCTCGCGATTCTTGTAAGTTTTCAACTCAAATCTTGTACTTCCTTTATCTATATGCATTCCTTCACCTTTCTATCTTTCAATTTTCAACTTTTAACCGAGAAATCAACAGATTTGAGGTGTTCTAGGGTGATGTCATCATGGAGTTCTCATGAACTTCAAGTGTTGGCCTCATTCCACCAAGAACAACTCAGATCTAAGAGATTTCCATAAGAATAAACAAGGTTTTCATATCAGATCTACACATAATCACGAATAAAAGGATTGAAGGATGATTTTCCAACTTTCTTTCAACTCTTTTACTCTCAAAGTATTCAAAAACGGTGGAATCGGAGCTTATACCGACCTTCTACTCAATTTTAGTGTCGTGTTGGCCAAAGATCTGATTCCTAACGATGAAACAACCAATTTTGGGTTAAACAAGGGAAAACCGCCAAGAATGGCAAGTTCTGATGGAACGGGGTGATTCCCGGCCGGTAGAACAAGTCGGTTTTGATGGAATTTCAGTTGTTTAACACGTCACAACAAATGTCTCGACCAAAACCACAGAAAACATGCAAAAATTGTCGAAAACAGCTGGACGGGCCAGCCGATCGAACAGCCCAACCGATCGGACAGGCTGGCCGATCGGGCGGCCCAACCGATCGGACAGGCTAACTGATCGGACAGGCTGGCCGATCGGACAGCCCAACCGATCGGGCTGCCCATCCGATTGAACAGCCTATTCGATCGGATAGCCCATCCGAACGGGCCAACCTTAAATCTGATTTTCGTTCAATTCCGTGAATTCCGATATCATTTAACGCGTTATCCAATACTCATAAAAATCAGTCTGAAATCAGGGTATCCTGAGGCATTATCCCGCCAATCCAACCAAATACGCACTGTGAGTATACTTGACCCCTTTTTAACGAATTTTGGGTGTAACATACGTTCCCTGTAAATCGAACTTATCAAACGAATGATTCAATTGGTCAATTTATCACTTGCGAATTACTGTTTGCATAGATATACGTGATGCTAGTTGCATGTATGCTAGGACTTATACTCGTGACGTCCCACCACGACTAGTATAGTACTATTGCGCCCGACGGGGTCTAGTTATGCCATCGAATAATCGAGCATCGAGGACTTAGCTGGTAGTATCAGTTTTGTGAGTATACATGTCGTGTATTACGTTTATGCATGTGGAAATTCGCAGCACTTTTAATCTAATATACTATTACATATCAAACCTGTATACTCGCCAATACTTTTGTATTGACAATATTTTAACGTATGTTGCAGGTTTAGTCGAAGTCTACATCAAATCAAGCTAGGAAGTCTAGAAACTCACCTAAAATCTAGGTTGTCGGATTTGAATTGTTCGAGAGGACAAGAAATATGTGATGACTTTTGTGATTGTATTATTTGTTAGTATGGGATAACGAATGTAATGAATATTATCGCAATATAGTTGTTATGGATTCTCTTGAGCAATCTGATTCGCCTAGTGCCGCGCCCCGATGATTCCGCCATCGGTTGGGGTGTGACAGATTGGTATCAGAGCCATAACTATAGGGAATTAGGCAAGACTCGACCTAGTCCGGGACGACGTCTTAGAGATTGACCTAGTCTATAGTCTAAGCATCCACAGGCTGACTCGTACGAACCCAGTAGGGTTTGTATTGCGCCTACCTGATGCTTTCGATCGAAATAGCAAAAATTATGACTTTGTGTGAACCCCGCATACTACAACTTCACACAAAGAAGCCTTTCCTAAGGCTGAAATACTACTTAGCCTTTCCTAAGGCTGACACAATACACATGTTTTCGAAAATACTCGCATCTCACAACCGAGCGATCCAGTCGAGACCAGGTGTGAAAACCAATAACTCTCGATAGGATTGCTCACTCAGCGCATTTTTCTAGCACGAGAATCTTCCGTTGAGTTAGGAGTGACATCTATACCTCGACGAAAGCCTCCATTTCGAAATTCTAGTGGAGCTCTCGGATTCATTCGATGAGCGCAACCACAATTGGGAACGAAACTGTTAAGTCAGGGGTGAAACCCATACCTTAATGAACCGTTCCACTCTCTAAAATGGTTTTGAAAAGCTCTCACCAAGGACACGACCACCACAATGACTTGAGCCACGCGATGCTTAGGAGGACGAATGCCATGAGCTGCATCCCAGTGGAAGCATAAGTCTTCTAGGACAACGCGCGTGTGCGAACTTGTTAGGTGTGATTGGGTTACCTTGGGTAGTCGACGCCTAAATACCCAGGGCACTCCGAATACTTTACTAAGCCTACGACTCGCTGGTTTTACGTTTCAATGAACTTAGTTACATTTTATGTGTGTTTAATTTACGATTATCAAAAATTTGCTCCCTGTTTTACAAAACGAACAACTCACACAGCCATCGCAATCCAAAACAAAGACCGAATGTTCGCAACAAAACTAATGTCTAATTGCCCGCTTTTCTCTCTCATTCTCTCTCTCAACGCGTCCTCGCGCATTCTAAACCGTAATATATGTGTGTAAGTATAAACTACAACTATCTATATCTAAGTACAAACAAAACATTGTGTGAGAATCTAGGAAGTTTCGCGTCTACTATGTGGCTCCTATGTGAAGTCTATTTATATTACACATTACAAGTTTCGATCGTGCTTAATCGCATCGTAAACTCAAAAATCATTACGATCGAATCTCATTCCAAATCCCTCTCTGTCTAGATGCCTTCCAACAACTCTACCTCGAGACGAACAGCTAGGAGAAAAGCCAAACGAAGCGCTGATAAGAGGATTGCCTCGCTGGTGACCAAGGAAGTGGTCAAGCTCATTCCTCAAATTGTCGCTCAAGTGCACTCTCTTAGCAACTCTCGAGCCTCGAAAGACTCTAAGACGGAAGCGCCGCACTCTACTTTCCTCTACAAACACTTCAAGGCCTGTGACCCGATGGAATTCACAGGTGAAGGAGGTGCGACCCAACTACTCCAGTGGTTCGATTCTATCGAAGTCACCCTTCGTCAAAGTGGGTGTCCCGATAGTTTTCGTACTACTTGCGCTACCGGAGTATTTCAATCACGAGCACTCGACTGGTGGACCGCCGAACGCAACAAACGTGGGATCTCCGCAGCTTACGCCCTCCCTTGGGACGAGCTGAAGGAACTCATGAAGGAAGAATATTGTCCTCCTCACGAAGTCCAGAAGCTAGAAAACGAATTTTGGGAAATCAAGCAAACCGAAGGTGACAATGCTGGCTATACCGCAAGGTTCAAGCAGCTTAGTACAATCTGCCTAAGTCAAGTTAACACTTCAGAGAAAGCCATTCCAAAGTACATCCGCGGCTTGCCTGAGTGTGTGGGTGATTTTGTCGAAGCTGCAAGACCTGCTACCATCGAAGAAGCCTCCCGTTTGGCCGCAGAGATCAACAGCAAACGAGTCTTGGACGGGTCTTTCTCCAAGAAGCCTGTCACAAAAGCTCATCAAGCAATCATCATCCACTCCTCTGACGATTCCTCTGGCGAATCGGCTGATGGTTCTTCTAGCGACTCCTCTGAATGTTCTTCTAAGGATTGTTCCGAGGATGTCCCCAGCGAATCCCCAGACAAATCCACCGACAACACCGCATCATCCCGAGAAGCTCAACCTAGCCGCAAACGAAAGACTGAGAGCCCAGACTCTTCAACAACTGGACTGTCGCAACCAGAGCCTCTCCGAGCAGTCCCAGTTCAATTGAAGCGTGCTTACAATGGGCCCCATCCCCTGTGTTTCGCGTGCACGTATCATCATCCGCTAGAAACAAATTGTCGCTATTGCACAAATTGCCACTGGTATGGTCATCATACGTAGAACTGCCGCACAGGGCCGCAGCCTTGAGGAAATTTCAGCAACGACCGCAGTCCCCCCAGAAGGCCTCCACAGCAACGTTATTTTGCTTCTAATGTTGTTGTAATAATACGACTTATCGCCGTCATTTCTTTTATGTGTGGAACTTATTTCATCTATTGGTGCATGTGGATTCTATTTCTCTTATACTCGCGCACCATCTAAACGCTAGCACTATGTACTATATAATGTATTTTACCCTTACAACACTCTTAGAATGAGGTACGATAGACGTGCAAGGAACAACTAATCGCGGGTGCACACGGGATTATTTTAGTCAGTGCACGGAGATCGTAGTGAAATTCTAATAGTGCCATAACGTTTAAAAGCATGGTCAAGCGTGGTGGATACGCCACTGGTACTTCCTATATATAAGCGTCTTGGCCATGTCAACAAAGCATGACACCAAACCACGGGACATAAGTAGTAGGGGTAACGCAAGGTGTACTGTACCATACTACCAAAGTTTCGTGAAGAAAGTGCCATGTGGAGTTGGACGTTATCAGACCTATTATATTATATGGTTATTTTCAAGACAATACAAATCGATCGCAAGGCGTAACAAAACTAAATCGCATCACTGCGAGACTTCTCGTAAGTCTGCGTACGCAACGCAATTACCACATCGATGGACTTGGGTAAGTTCACCCCGAAGAGCAATTGGAGCAACGCAAGACTGGTCGTAAGTCTATAACGCAACCCAATCGCAGTTTTGCTAGATCTATATTGCAATCTAAATCACTCGATATATGGCTCGAAATCGCAATCGCATCTTGTGTTTATCTCGCAATCTCTACCGCTGGATTATCAACCATTGTGTGAACCTCTATCACTTGGTGCGGATCGCTTATCGTGGATCGCTAGACGAGTATCGAAAATCACTCGCCGTGTTTCGCTTTAATGCATTTCGCACCTACCTCATCAACTCGATACTCTTATCGCATGTCGCTATCACTTATCGATGTACGTGCTTCCTGTGTTATGTTAGCACGCACGACCTCGCTTCACGAGACAAAACTAATAGGACTGAAACATGGTGATGTTTTAACCATATTAGCAGACTTTCGTGGAAAAAGGCCATGCAGGCTAATATTAGTTAATGTTGTGGTGTATTCAACTCAATCGAATCGCATACCGCTCGCAACCCAACAATTGTCACTTATCATTTATTAAAGTCTATTGCTTATCGCCATTCAGATCATCGATTATCGCATGGGAATCACCGCAGTTGTGTAGTATTAGGGTACATGACATCGCTTCACGAGACAAAAATAATATGGGAAACGTGGCGTTTGCCGCATTAGCAACTCTCATGGAAACATGCCATGTGGGTTTCATGTGGAATCAAATCGAAATCGCATTATTCGCAATCGACATCGCGTCATTCGCCATCGTTTAACGATCGTCGTATCGATGTTTCGTGTCATCGAACTACTCGCACTCTCTATCAACGCTTTGTCTGCATCCAATTCGCTTCTATTCACGACTCGGTCTAGCATCCTATCGCTTGGACCGACGGAACGAAATTCTATCTGTATCTTATCGGCGCGCGTGACACCGCCTCACGAAACAGAGGTGATATGGGCAAAACATGGTGGATACGCTGCTGGTACTTCCAATATATAAGTGTTTTAATCATATTAACAAACTTTCGTGGGAAAGTGCCACGTGGGGCTCGATGTAAATTATTTTTCCGAGCTGTTAAAGAAAACCAATTTTTTAAAAATTTTATTAACACCGTTGGACAAGTGAAATTTCCTTACAACATGGAGAAAACATCGAATCAGGTTAGCTCCATGCCCAATGGAAGTTTCATAAGTCCAGTTTTCCTTAAAACCTTTGTAATAACAAAAAGAAATCTTCCCGAAAACGATGGTTCGACAATTGAGTTTCAGCTCGGACCTACGTTGTAGGAGAGTTTTTCTTAAAACTAATTTTACCACTAAATTCTTTAAAATGTATAAGTCTTTTACTAAATTAACAGAAACCCTTCCCATAGCGCTGGTGTGAACATCGAAGCAGTTAACGCCACGCCGTGGGGAGATTTTCTTAAAGCATCTTCGAAGATTTACTGACTATCAGTAAATTTAAAATGCTATGGAATCATTTTGTGTGTATTATCGCTTGGGTGGTTCGAATCGTATCTTCTCACCACTCTCGCTCGTCGAATCTTAATCGACCGCTCGCTTATCTAGACGCTTTCAACCGCTACTCTCATTCGCATCAACTCTTGCGACCCCACTAATGGATTAATTTCGGGACGAAATTTCCTAAAGCAGGGGAGACTGTAACAACCCGCACCTTCGTGCGTTGTTACTACTCGTTACACTCGTTACGCCTAGCACCAGAGATTCGGATCATAATGTAACTATATCAGATACACCGCTATATCGAAGTATAATCGAATAATTACGCATATTCTATCGCTACTAAAAGCTATTTTTCATAAATAATAACACTCACGATGATGTTGAGTGAGGGCTTAATCTACCCTCCTCGATAGCCGTGAGGTGTCAAAACGTAAACAATTAACGCTAAAAAGGACTTTCGGGTGAGTACCATGCCTCCAGCCATCGTGACGATGATGGAAATACGAGCAAGTAGTGCCCCGATAATCCTTGTGGCACATCACATCGAAGAACGCACTCGAAGGCACGCGTAACTCGATCATCGCACCGAATCTTGATTATATAGATACGTATATACGACCCTTTTGTGATTAATTATAATAAATAAATAAATAATAATATAAATATATGAAAATGTGGCCCAAACTATCGCAACGCACCAAAAACGAGGATCGAAAGGCCTCCGTACGGACGGGCCAGCCAAACGGCTGGGCCAGTCGATCGAACGGGCCAGCCGGACGGCTGGGCCGGCCGATCGGACAGGCCAGCCGGACGGCTGGGCCGGCCGATCGGACAGGCCAGCCGGACGGCTGGGCCGGCCGATCGAACGGGCCGTTCGATCCAGACCAACCTGCCCTTCTTTCCTCCCTCCTTGCCTATAAATACCCCTCATTCACCTCCAACACACTTGTTATCACTGTTGCTGCTCGACCAGACGTTCCAACCCCTTTATCTCTCGATTTCTCGCGATTCTTGTAAGTTTTCAACTCAAATCTTGTACTTCCTTGATCTATATGCACTCCTTCACCGTTCTATCTTTCAATTTTCAACTTTTAACCGAGAAATCAACGGATTTGAGGTGTTCTAGGGTGATGTCATCATGGAGTTCTCATGAACTTCAAGTGTTGGCCTCATTCCACCAAGAACAACTCAGATCTAAGAGATTTCCACAAGAATAAACAAGGTTTTCACATCAGATCTACACATAATCACGAATAAAAGGATTGAAGGATGATTTTCCAACTTTCTTTCAACTCTTTTACTCTCAAAGTATTCAAAAACGGTGGAATCGGAGCTTATACCGACCTTCTACTCAATTTTAGTGTCGTGTTGGCCAAAGATCTGATTCCTAACGATGAAACAACCAATTTCGGGTTAAACAAGGGAAAACCGCCAAGAATGGCAAGTTCTGATGGAACGGGGTGATTCTCGGCCGGTAGAACAAGTCGGTTTTGATGGAATTTCAGTTGTTTAACACGTCACAACAAATGTCTCGACCAAAACCACAGAAAACATGCAAAAATTGTCGAAAACAGCTGGACGGGCCAGCCGATCGAACAGCCCAACCGATCGGACATGCTAGCCGATCGGGCGGCCCAACCGATCGGACAGGCTAACTGATCGGACAGGCTGGCCGATCGGACAGCCCAACCGATCGGGCTGCCCATCCGATCGAACAGCCTATTCGATCGGATAGCCCATCCGAACGGGCCAACCTTAAATCTGATTTTCGTTCAATTCCGTGAATTCCGATATCATTTAACGCGCTATCCAATACTCATAAAAATCAGTCTGGAATCAGGGTATCCTCAGGCATTATCCCACCAATCCAACCAAATAAGCACTGTGAGTATACTTGACCCCTTTTTAACGAATTTTGGGTGTAACATACGTTCCCTGTAAATCGAACTTATCAAACGAATGATTCAATTGGTCAATTTATCACTTGCGAATAACTGTTTGCATAGATATACGTGATGCTAGTTGCATGTATGCTAGGACTTATACTCGTGACGTCCCACCATGACTAGTATAGTACTATTGCGCCCGACGGGGTCTAGTTATGCCATCGAAGAATCGAGCATCGAGGACTTAGCTGGTAGTATCAGTTTTGTGAGTATATATGTCGTGTATTACGTTTATGCATGTGGAAATTCGCAGCACATTTAATCTAATATACTATTACATATCAAACCTGTATACTCGCTAATACTTTTGTATTGACAATATTTTAACGTATGTTGCAGGTTTAGTCGAAGTCTACATCAAATCAAGCTAGGAAGTCTAGAAATTCACCTAAAATCTAGGTTGTCGGATTTGAATTGTTCGAGAGGACAAGAAATATGTGATGACTTTTGTGATTGTATTATTTGTTAGTATGGGATAACGAATGTAATGAATATTATCGCAATATAGTTGTTATGGATTCCCTTGAGCAATCTGATTCGCCTAGTGTCGCGCCCCGATGATTCCGCCATCGGTTGGGGTGTGACATGTTCAGATTTTAAATTTAAATAAGAATATAATTGATAATAAAGCCAAGGGGTGTGGTATACCGCCTGTTGGATCGTTGTTTGACCCGAAAAAGTCAGTTAAGGCAGTTTATCTTTGCGTACAAAGGCGGAATCAGTGTAGACAAAGTAACAATAACTTTTCCTTTCAATTTCCTTCTTTATTAATGCTTTCTGAGTAGATTTTGACAGAGTTTCGACACCTATAGCATGACCTGATTTCGCTCCAATGGTTGACTAATGAGATCACATGATAGGTATTTATAGTAAGCTGATTTCGCTCCAAACTGCATGAGCGAAACCCCCATGTGACTCAAAAGCGAAACCCCCTAGTGTACCTATAAGCGAAATCACAAACTAAATGTACTCTGGAGTGAAATAGTATCTATATGGTTTCGCTCCAAATGACATATGTGTCATTTGGGGCGAAATCAACTCCTAAAACCCCAAATTGATTTCCGAGCTCCAATCTAACCTATCTTGACCTAAGACTCAATACAGACGTAGTAAACAGACATTCAATGCACCAACACTGCCTCTGGCCAAATCAGCGAAATTAGCACCCTATAGCGCCTGAAGCCACCCCTGGGCACCAAAAGGCAGGGGGGGGGGGATTGAGTCTTCGTCAGCACAATAACGAGCGCTAATGGCATCTGCAGGTGGGGTCCATTGTTTTCAATCAATCAAATTTTTTGTACTTAATTTTTTTTGTATTTTGTTTAATAGGGTGGCTTTAAAGGGCTTTAAACCACACCGTGCAAGTTAACGATAAAGACTTCGCTTATGTGGTGCATACGTGGATCTGACGTGACACTATAAAGTCCCTAAGGGCTTTAAACCACACCCACCAGCCTAATAGTTTTACTGAAATATCGACATGTTTCAATTTATATTAGAGTTTGATAAATAACTTTTGTAGTAATTTCAGAAAAAAAAAATCATTATACGTGAATGGTTACATACATATAAAAAGTAATTAAATACATGGTCTTTGGTCTAGTGGTATCAAGGTGTTAGATAAGCCTTTGTGTGTCCATATGATGAGATATTGGTGACAAAACTAAGTCGTTCAAAAAAATAAAAAATTAAATAAACAGATTATGATTAAATAAGGATGTTAATATTCACATATCCCTCCTCACTATCTCTCTTTCTCTATATACATAGATACATATAGAGAGAGATAGAGTGAAAAGCGTGTGTGAATAAGATTTTGAAATATGGGAATAGAATAAGCCTTAAATAAATATGGGTACATCCATGGGGGTTCCTTCATGGGTTCACATACCCGTTGTTGGATGGAATGTCGTATTTGTTTTGTTGTATCGGATGGTGATGTGACACAATATTATTTGATGGTAGGTAGAAATGGGTAGTGGGTCCTATTCGTTGGGTTTATAGGTTCAAATAGATTACTAGATGGATGCCCCTTTCACCCTAAAAGAAAATGAGAATAAAAGAGTTTAATAAAATAAAAATAATATGAAAGAAATCAGGATATAAGAAATTAAATGTAAGGAAATGAGTTAGACCCGGTCAATCCTGATTAAACGAGTGAACTAGACGAGGCAATCCTTACAATCCTACATTCACCATAGACAACCGTGTTATTCTGAGATCTTTGTCGTTTATCAAGTGACCGATACTAAGATCCTCCGTAGTTTTAATTAGTTTTGTTTACTTTTGAATAGGTTTTTTTATTTCTAGTATTGTATTTTTTTTAATTTAATAAAGTATTTTAAGTTTTTAATTAAAAATAATAATTGTGTAATGATTGGAAGGGGCGTTATTGAGCATTATTGCCACTACGGCACTTTTGCAATAACCCCTAATAATGCTCCCATGCTGACTGGACTGCCACGTGTCACAAAACACCCCATGGTGGGGACGTTATTGAGCTAACCACTACACATGGTCTAAGGTATCGACCAAGCCCAAAATTCTTTATGACTCTCTCAACTCACCTCTCGCTTTAACATGAATGATCTTTGTCCCTCTTTATTCCTCTTCGTTTGTCGTCATTCAATGAAAACCCAAGCAATCAAGCAAGGTGAATTGAATCCTCATCAACAATTTGGTCATCGCAACATAGGATTATGTCCAATTGCCCGGGTGTCCAATCGGCCGTTCGTAACCAATTAATCAAACCAATAACTGATGTATAAAAATACACACTAAAATCTTTGATTAGATAATCATGAATATCCAAATTCGAAGGGTGTGAAGCTCAATGAAAAGCCATCCCTGTGCTAGTAAAGAAAATGCCCCTAAATATAAACTTATATATATATAAAAAATCAGCAATATATAAACTTATATATATACGTATATATATATATAGGGTAAGGTTCATGCAAGAACCACCTTTATTGCGAGAACCGCGAGAACCAATGTGAACACAACCTAAAATAGCTAAAAAAACCTAACCCTCCCAACCCCCAAGCTAAATGCTAAAAACTAAAACCCCAAAAAAACATAAAAAAACCCTAACCCCCCCCCCCCCCAAGCTAAAATGCTAAAAACTAAACCCTCAAAAACCTAAAAAAATCAAAAAAATACACAATTTTTTTTTAAATATTCTTAAGTTAAAATCGCTACTTTTAGTAGCCCAAAAAAAATGTTTTTTTTAAATCGCTAAAAATAGCGATTTTTTATAAAAAATAATAATTTTTTTTTTGTGTTTTATAGCTATTTTTAGGTATTTTTTTTGTGTTCACATTGGTTCTCGCAATAAATGGTGGTTCCTAACGGATCTTTGTCCTATATATATAGGGGAAGGTTCAAATGAAAACCACTAGTTAACGCGAAAACTAACTAAAAAAACCAAAAAAACATACCAATTTTTTTTTGCATACCAATTTTCGCCACTTTTAGTATATAATTTTTTTTTGTAGTGCACATGTGTAATACTACACATGTGTAGTATACATACACATGTCATGTGTAGTATTACACATGTGTAATACAATTTTTTTTTTTTTGAAAATTTTTTTATATAAAAAAACCTGTGATTTTTTTTTTTATAAAAAAATTGGAAAAAAATTTTGGTGTGTTTTTTAGGCTTTTTTAGTTAGTTTTCGAGTTTTCGCGATAAAAGTGGTTTTATTTATATATATATAAAGTGTCTAAAATGTAAGAAGGGTAAGAAGTGTTTTAAACCATTGGATATTTGATCTAATGGTTGAGATCAATAGGGTGTAAAAATGTAAATTGTGTTTTAATTAGAGGGACCTTATGTAAAATTGAAGGGCAATAGTGTCTTTTTTAATGTTTGAAATATGGTAACCATATCATACACGACCAAAAAACTCCTACATTTACTCCTTTTTCCTTAAATATCGGAATTAATGATTCACCTTAATTGTAGGAGGTCTTTGGTTGCATATTCGTCATACATTATCATAACGAGAACTGTAATCAGATTCATGGCATGGTGTTTTAAAACAACTGGATAAATTGACTATGATTCAAGTTATGGTGTTTTATCTGGAGACATTGTTCATGGCTTGGTGTTTTAAACATCTATGATTCAAGTCATGGTGTTTTATCTGGAGACATTGTATAAAAATCGTAAACACCATGACTATGATTCAAGTCATGGTGTTTTATCTGGAGACATTGTTCATGGGGTGGTGTTTTAAACATCTATGATTCAAGTCATGGTGTTTTATCTGGAAACATTGTTCATGGCGTGGTGTTTTAAACATCTATGATTCAAGGCATGGTGTTTTATCAATACAAAACATTCCCAGATTATAAAACATCATGACTATGATTCAAGTCATGGTGTTTTATCAATACAAAACATTCACAGATTTTAAAACACCATGACTATGATTCAAGTCATGGTGTTTTATCTGGAATCCAAAAAACATTGTATTGTGATTACATCCATGGTGTATTAACATCTGGAGAATCAATACAAAACATTCCCAGAATTTAAAACACCATGAGTATGATTCAAGTCATGGTGTTTTCTCTGTAGACATTGTTCATGGCGTGGTATTTTAAAACATCTGGATACATTCTGGAGACATTGACTATGATTCAAGTCATGGTGTTTTATCTGGAATCCAAAAAACATTGTATTGCAATTTAAAGATGATGAAAAGAAGATATGAACAATATACGATTAAAAGATGTTGCGATTAAGATGATGAAGAAATGATACGTAGGTGAAAATGGAATTGGATCTTGCAAAAAAATAGGACGACAGTTTTTTTTTTCAGTTATCTTGAAATTAAATAATTGATAAGAAAGGTAAATTACTAATATACCCTTTTGAATTAATTAAGATAGAGGACACTTGTAATCACCAAATTATTTCTCACACTTCTTACAAAAGTATGACTTTGTACAGGATCCTTTACCTATATATATATAAATCAGCAATATACTGATAAAATGGTATGATCAAATAAAAATTTAATTTTGCCTAACTAAAATAACAGGAGATCTTAACCTTTTATTTTTCAAATTAACAGCTAAGATGAAAATGTAGGAAAAAATGGAAGTGCAAGAGCATCATTAGAAAAGCCTATTTGTTGCATTTCTCTCTGCAAATGCAAGACACATGCATATTCATCTCATTTTTTAAACGTCCATAATTTTTTTATACAACAATATTCAAAAAAATTACACCATAAAATTGAGAATCTTTTTATCTTTAATTTGAGTACTTGTAAAAAAAAGAAGAATAACTTGTGACACGAGAGGATAATTCACTTTTAGTGATGACATGTAATTTAATTTGACAATTCTATAAAAAAAAAAAATCATTACCTCTTTTATAAAACTGATCAAGTGTTTATTAAATTTAGGCTGGTTATCAAAAACAATTTGGGCTATCACATAAACAGGCCTAGAGAAAATGGAGAGCCGATGGAGTAGCGCCTGGCTGAATAAGTTTGTATACTTTATATAAAATGGAAATTTATTTTTGGGCCTTTAAAACTTTTGGATGCTGTGCGGTCGCACAGGGCCGTAGCTTTCCGCGGGGGGGGGGGGGGGGGGGGGGGGGGGCACCGGATCCCCGAACTTTTCGCTCAGTAGTGTTATGTATGTACCGATGTACGTTTCGTATAGAAATTTTTTTGCTATATACGTTTTCGACCCCCCGGTTTTATAAATTTTTTTTTACTTATATACAATTTTAAGGTCCGGTGACTTCCGACCCCTCGGTGGAAATTTTTAAGTTTCGCCACTGCGGTCGCACCACCTGCATTTTCTATGGGTCGGCCCTGGTTTAGGGTTGTGTTAGTATACAGTAAAAAAAGAAAACCGAGAATAAACGCGCTCCGCTGAACACATGAACAACTTAAAGCAATATTAATCGATTAGTTAATATGCAAACGTGACTTTTATGGGTTTTCATTATTATCAAAACTAGTTTTTTTCACAATCACCGCGTTGCGGCGAACTTATTTTGTTATTTAGTCTGTGTTTACATGTGTTTTGAAATCACTACGAGGGCGTTGGGCACGAAACCGCTGACAAAAATAAAAAGAAGATATAGAAAAAAACACTAAAAGATAACCGAAAGAAAATCAACCAAAAAATTTTATGGTAATGATTTTGTTCGTATGAAACCCGTGGTCAGAGATAAGCAAATGGTACTGGATACCGGTACTGAATTTGCCGAACCGAAAGATCTTAAGTACAAATTCGGTACCGACTTTTGGTGCCTACCGGTTTTTACCTTCAGATACTGGTACCGTAACCGGCATTTTCGGTATCGATATCGGTTGGCATTGAGCTCATCCCTACCCATGAAACTGAAAAAAAAGAAATCATTAAAAGTTGAAGAAAATCAACAAAAAAAAGTTGCACGATACCGTTGTTGTTCGTACGGTACATGATCAAAGATGAGTAAATGGTACTGGGTAGAAGTACCAAATTTCGGTACTGACTTTTGGGGTTTTCTGTACAAGGCTGGTGCTGGTTTTTACCTTCGTGTATCGATAATTGTACCAGGCTGGTGCCGGTTTTTACCTTCATGTACCGATAACGAACCGGACCATACATGTATTTTCGATACAAGTACCGGTTGACACAAAGCTTATTCAACTTAAAAAACAAGGAAAAAATTATTATTATAATATCGAAATAATAAAAGTATTAAAAAACTATATTTATTACTATAATATAATAAACAAAGTTACTATTCAAATGGTTGTAAAATGAATATAAGGATAATGTGACATCAGTCACTTCTTCGATTGTATAGTATGGATATTTAGCAATTCCTTGTTACGAAGAAGTTACTGATGTGTGTAAAATGCAACATATAAATCACATCAATTAAGGCATAAAACTAACCCTTTTTAAGTACTAATGTTGGAAAAAGAGTGTTTTTGTCTTCCTTTTGTATTTTCAGGATGAAATGAGCTCAAAATCACAAAAGAAGCAAAAAGACAACTAATTCTACCATAAATACAAGAAAAGGAACAAAAGTAGACTGCCCGGACCCTCAACGGCACCTCCCAAGGCAAAGTAGAGAAAACAGAGTCTGAACACGCCCCGTGTCCAGCGAACACGGGGGCGTGCCCAGCAAGCAGCAGAAAAGACAAACCAGTAGAAGCTTCCATTGCCCACCACGGGGCCGTGTCCAGCGGGCACGGGGGCGTGGTGAAAGTACAGCAGGCGCATTAATTGTAATTGCGAATTACAATTAATGAAGAGAGAGAATGTCAGACGGGCACGGGGCCGTGTCCAGCGGACACGGGGCCGTGTCCAGCCTTCTGTTCAGCCTATAAATAGAGGAGCTTGGTTTCATTCTCTCTCATCCCTTGGCACACCACCTCTCTCACACTTCATCCACCACCCACCACCACCATAACACCATCATCCACCACCATCATCCATTGTCCATCATAGAGTGTGTGAGTCGTCTCGGGATCCAAGATTGATAGTAAGAGTTCTTGACAATCAAGGCCATGTTTGCCTAAGTCTCTTACATCACTTGGTGAAGACAAGTGTTTAGTATAATACTTTTTATTTTTAATCTTTTGCACTTTTTATTTGGTTTTGTATTAATGACTTTAATAACTAGTTACTTATGTTGAAGGTGATCTTTCCTTATCGTTTGTCCGTGGTGTCTTGGCATTATTTTACTGTCTATATAAAATAAAAGATTTTCACCATTCATATCTCCACGGTCTATATGGAGGTATGTTGGCTACCTGGTCGGAGGTTAAGGGAACGGTTTGGTAAGGGTCTTGCCCTTGTTCAGCGTTTAGAGGTCCTGCTTGGGACCTGGGTCAAATTTAGTAGGATCTCCTTCAATGCCCATAGGTATTGGATGGCGGGGATCCAAACTCTTTGACCCCTCATAAGTTAACTACTATTAATACTATAACCCGGCTATTTAGGACTGTATCCCTGCTGACTCAGACTACTTAGCCGAGGGTAACGTCACCGCCAAAAGCGGGGCCTACCACAATTTGCATTAATAACTTAATTCATTATCTTTCAATAATCCGACCCTTTAGGATTGTATCCTTGCTGACTCAAACTACTGGGTTGAGGGTAACGTCGCCTTCAAAAGAGGGGCCTACTACAATAACTAAGATAATCTCTTAAATAAGTGCAAAAGTGCGAAAATAATCAAAGGTTATACTAATACACATGTCGGATCCAAGTGATTCATCTTGTCTATCTGTTTTTATTTTATTTTTATTTTTCAGCATTTAGTTAGTTTTTATTTTTCTTAGTTTAAAACATTTTTCTCACTTTTTGATCTGATTAGACGTTGAGGATAAACCGGTACTAAAAGCTCTTGTGTCCTTGGACGACCTCGGTATCTTACCAACACTATACTACGTCCACGATGGGTGCACTTGCCCATATGTGTGTTTAGTGTTAGTGAATATCGTGTTTTATAAATTTAAAACTTGGCTAAAAGTGTAAAAAGGGGCTTAAATACTCATCAAAATAATATTACACCACACACGTATCAAGTTTTTGGCGCCGTTGCCGGGGACACAAGGATTTTAAGAAAGTTAGGAATCAACGGCCTAATCATATTTTTATTTTTCTTTAATTTTTTATGATTTTTTCTTAGTTTTTCAGCTTCTGCAGAGCTCAGCACGGGCCGTGCCTGGTCGGACACGGGCCGTGCTCAGCATCGTTACTGTCAGTTTTTATTTTTCAAGTTACAGAAGGCTGACCACGGGGCCGTGCCGGTGCAACACGGGGCCGTGTCCAACTTCCAGTAACTGGGATCTGGAAAACAATCACTGCAATTCCGACCACGGGGCCGTGTTCGCTCAACACGGGGCCGTGGTGAACCTTCTGACCAACATTCTTTTCTGTTTTTATTGCAGGACTTGGAACCCGACGCTATCCTCACGTAGTGTATGAGCTCCAGTTCCAATAAAGACATAAAAGAACCGCTAGAAGAACCCGAACGCTTTCTCAGAAAAAGGTTAAAAGCCAAAAACCAAGAGAAGGTTTCGGGTGATCCACCTCCAATGGCGGACCAACGTACCCTTATGGATTATCTACGGCCCACCGTAGGTAATCTAGGCGCCGCTATCAATGCTCCGAATGTCGAAGCCAATAACTTCGAACTTCGACCGCATTTGATACAAATGCTCCAAAACTCCGCAACCTTCCACGGGCTTGCGGACGAGGATCCCCATCTACATATAACTAATTTCTTGGAAATATGTGATACCTTTCGGATCAATGGAGCATCAAACGACGCCATCCGCCTCCGTATGTTTCCATTCTCACTAAAAGACCGAGCGAAAGCTTGGCTCAACGCCCTCTCAGCTGGATCGGTAAACACCTGGGATGAACTAGCCCAAAAATTTCTATATAAGTATTTCCCTCCTGCTAAAACTGCTAAATTAATGGCTGAAATTAATACATACTCACAAGAGGACGGGGAATCCTTATATGAAACTTGGGAAAGGTTCAAGGAGCTATTACGCAAGTGTCCCCATCACGGCCTCGCAATATGGCAACAAGTGTCCACTTTCTACAATGGATTGTTGCCACACACTAGGCAGACACTTGATTCTAGCTCCGGGGGACTTTTAGGTAACCGACGCCCACATGAAATATATAATCAGATTGAGGAAATTGCTCAAACCAATTTTCAATGGCACACCCCCCGGGGAAATAAGTCTATCGCCCCGGGCGCCCATAAGGTCGACGAAAGCACTTCTTTACAAGCCCAAATCGAGGCCCTTTCTTCAAAAATAAAAAAATTAGAAATGACAAAAACAGTCTCGGTTATGGCTTGTGAAGGGTGTGGTGGGTCACATGAAAATTGGAGTTGCATGAAAGAAACGGACGATCAACAAGAAATGGTAAACTACATTGATAACAGACCTAGGCCGCCGGGTCCCCCAACGGGAACTTACAACCAAGGATGGCGAAACCACCCAAACCTTGGTTGGAGGGAACCCGGCAATAGTAGTAACCAACAAACCCAACGAACAAACTTTCAGCAATCAAGAAATGAGTCACAAAATTTCACTCAACAACAAGGTGGACGAGAAAGGCTCGAAGATACTATATCTCGCCTCGTCTCTGACACTGATAAAAAAACTCGGAAAGATTTCTACAATTAGAATCTAATTTTAGGAATCAACAAGCTAGCATTCAAAACATAGAAAAACAAATAAATCAAATAGCTCAAAACTTTTCCGAGAGACCGCAAGGCGCATTACCTAGCAATACCGAAACAAACCCAAAGGCACAAGTTCACCTCATCACACTACGAAACCGCACCGTAGGGCCTGCAGAAGTACCACCACCTACAGAAGAAACAGTGCCAACACCTCTGCAGGAGAAGAACTCTCCTCCATCACCAGAGCCTACCAAGGCTCCTCGAGTTCCGTACCCCGGTAGGTTAATTCGTCAAAAGACAAATGAGCGATTCGCAAAATTCGAAAGTCTGTTAAAACAATTGCATGTCAATATTCCTTTTATCGAAGTCCTAACCCAAATGCCCAAATACTCTAAATTTATGAGGGACTTCCTTACGCATAAGAAGAAAATTGAAAATTTGCAATTAGTTAATTTAGGCGAAGAATGCTCTGCCCTCGTACTCAACAAACTTCCCCAAAAGAAAATCGATCCCGGAAGTTTCACGATTCCGTGCTCAATAGGGGAATCGCCCGTTCGCAATGCCTTGGCCGACCTAGGGGCTAGCATTAACCTTATGCCCTCATCAATGTTCAAGAGGCTTGGCTTGGGAACCACGAGCCCTACAAAAATGAGCATACAACTCGCTGATCGATCCGTCAAATTCCCACAAGGTGTCATCGAGAATGTCTTGGTAAGGGTAAGCAGATTCGTTTATCCAGCTGACTTTGTCATACTCGATATGGAGGAAGACACCGAGGTCCCCCTTATACTAGGAATACCCTTTCTTGCCACAGCACAAGCAGTGGTAGATATGAATGACGGGACACACACTTTGAGGTATGGGGATGATGAGGTGAAGTTCGGAGTTGGGAAGAGAATAGAGGACGACGACCCAGTCAATTACATGAAGGTTATTGATTCAAGCTTGGATGCCGCTCTCCGACGGTGTAACATGGGAAGCCAGGCATCCCACTCAGAAGATATATAACCTCGACTCGGGTCTAGCCAAGGACCCTTATAAACGTGGCGCACCACGGAGGCATTCCGCGGAACTATCCTTAGTTTAGTTTAATCTTTTAGTTTTTGCAGAATAAAACACACTCATGGTGGTAATAGATGAAAAAGGGAACGAGAAAAATGGAACCATGCACAAAGAACAGAGCAAGCCGACACAAATCTCCATCACAGAAGGCTCAACACGGGCCGTGCCCAACCAACACGGCCCCGTGCTGAGCCCCCTGCAGAAAATCACGCAGTTCAGGTAACTGGACACGGGCCGTGTTCAGCGGACACGCCCCCGTGTCCAGGCTTCTGTTTCAATTCTCTAATTTTTGTTACTGGCACTTGACCACGGGGCCGTGCCCGGTCAACACGGGGCCATGTCCAGGATGCCAGTAACACAAAACTTTGCTTTTAAACCCACTTTTACACATTCTAATCAACCAAAAACATTATTTTTAGACACATTGAGGACAATGTGTAATTTAAGTGTGGGGGGGATGCTAAAACCTTGAATTTTGCAAATCCTAAACACAAGCCTTACACAAAACTCTATTGGAACCGCTAAACACCCCAAATTTTTTCAAAAACTTTTTCATTTTTTTATTTATTTATTTACTTGTCTTAGTTTAAGTTGGGAATAACAAGTTCTAAAAAGGTTATATTTTTACAAATTTACAACCGATAGCGTCGTGATAAAAAGAACCAACACAAGAAAATTATGAAACGGCATGACAAGCTTAGTTAAAATTTGATTATATATACTTGATCACATAAAAACCCATTCCCACAAAAGTGAGTTTTGAGCCTTTATTGAGCATACAAATACACATCTTTAGATTAAATGCTCATTTTTCGTTTCTTGTGTGTATAGCCGCTTGGTTCTTACAAATCTAGAACTTGCCACGACGACACATTCCCGGTCCTTACCGACTTAAACCCAAGTAAGTAAATGATGGAGGCATTAGGACTAACCATTTTTCTTTCAAAACCATTATTTTTCATTTTTTTTATCACCTACCCAAAATCCCCCTAGATAGCCCCTTTGAGCCTGAACCTTTCATTTCATTACCCCAAAAAACCCTTTTTACCCACCAAAAACCTTTTTATTTTTTTTCACCCTTTATTTTAGTAACAAGCTCGGTTTTTCGTAAACTCGCCTTTTTATGTGAAAAAAAAATGATGAAGTCAAAAACAAACAAAAGCTATATAAAAGCTTGTTTGGAGAAATACTTCAAAATAAAAAGTCGCTAAAAACAAGGTATTTTACGAAAACCGACGCTTTTTACGATTTTCGCCCTTTTTACTAACCACTAACCCAACCACCCACCTTTAACCCAAGCCTAACCCTTCACCCCAAAAGTCCTCTTGATATTTACAAAGGTAAAAAGTTAAAAAGGAGGAGGATTGATTGCTTGGCAAGCCTATGGAAGGCGTAAGTTCCATGCCGCTCTCGAGTGATTCACTAAAATATACACCTTCGGCCGAGTGTTGAGTGATCCCCCGTGAGGTATGTGAACTTGTATATAAATGGAATTTTAATAAGGCATGCTATGCCCAAATAAGTAATTTATCTTATGAAACGTTCAAAATAAATCATAACGAATAGGATTGTAAATAAATAAAAATAAAACTTACAAAGACCTTGGATTCCCGACACTCTAGGACAAGCTAAAAAAACTTCTCTTCTACCTATTCCATTTGGGAGTGTAAGCCATATTTAAAGAGTTTTGCTTGAGGACAAGCAAAAGTTCAAGTGTGGGGGTATTTGATGTGTGTAAAATGCAACATATAAATCACATCAATTAAGGCATAAAACTAACCTTTTTTAAGTACTAATGTTGGAAAAAAAGTGTTTTTGTCTTCCTTTTGTATTTTTAAGATGAAATGAGCTCAAAATCACAAAAGAAGCAAAAAGACAACTAATTCTACCATAAATACAAGAAAAGGAACAAAAGTAGACTGCCCGGACCCTCAACGGCACCTCCCAAGGCAAAGTAGAGAAAACAGAGTCTGAACACGCCCCGTGTCCAGCGAACACGGGGGTGTGCCCAGGAAGCAGCAGAAAAGACAAACCAGTAGAAGCTTTCATTGCCCACCACGGGGCCGTGTCCAGCGGGCACGGGGGTGTGGTGAAAGTACAGCAGGCGCATTAATTGTAATTGCGAATTACAATTAATGAAGAGAGAGAATGTCAGACGGGCACGGGGCCGTGTCCAGCGGACACGGGGCCGTGTCCAGCCTTCTGTTCAGCCTATAAATAGAGGAGCTTGGTTTCATTCTCTCTCATCCCTTGGCACACCACCTCTCTCACACTTCATCCACCACCCACCACCACCATAACACCATCATCCACCACCATCATCCATTGTCCATCATAGAGTGTGTGAGTCGTCTCGGGATCCAAGATTGATAGTAAGAGTTCTTGACAATCAAGGCCATGTTTGCCTAAGTCTCTTACATCACTTGGTGAAGACAAGTGTTTAGTATAATACTTTTTATTTTTAATCTTTTGCACTTTTTAGTTGGTTTTGTATTAATGACTTTAATAACTAGTTACTTATGTTGAAGGTGATCTTTCCTTATCGTTTGTCCGTGGTGTCTTGGCATTATTTTACTGTCTATATAAAATAAAAGATTTTCACCATTCATATCTCCACGGTCTATATGGAGGTATGTTGGCTACCTGGTCGGAGGTTAAGGGAACGGTTTGGTAAGGGTCTTGCCCTTGTTTAGCGTTTAGAGGTCCTGCTTGGGACCTGGGTCAAATTTAGTAGGATCTCCTTCAATGCCCATAGGTATTGGATGGCGGGGATCCAAACTCTTTGACCCCCTCATAAGTTAACTACTATTAATACTATAACCCGGCTATTTAGGACTGTATCCCTGCTGACTCAGACTACTTAGCCGAGGGTAACGTCACCGCCAAAAGCGGGGCCTACCACAATTTGCATTAATAACTTAATTCATTATCTTTCAATAATCCGACCCTTTAGGATTGTATCCTTGCTGACTCAAACTACTGGGTTGAGGGTAACGTCGCCTTCAAAAGAGGGGCCTACTACAATAACTAAGATAATCTCTTAGACAAGTGCAAAAGTGCGAAAATAATCAAAGGTTATACTAATACACATGTCGGATCCAAGTGATTCATCTTGTCTATCTGTTTTTATTTTGTTTTTATTTTTCAGCATTTAGTTAGTTTTTATTTTTCTTAGTTTAAAACATTTTTCTCACTTTTTGATCTGATTAGACGTTGAGGATAAACCGGTACTAAAAGCTCTTGTGTCCTTGGACGACCTCGGTATCTTACCAACACTATACTACGTCCACGATGGGTGCACTTGCCCATATGTGTGTTTAGTGTTAGTGAATATCGTGTTTTATAAATTTAAAACTTGGCTAAAAGTGTAAAAAGGGGCTTAAATACTCATTAAAATAATATTAAACTATACACGCATCAGTTACTTTAGCCCATTTCTTTTTAATTGAAAACTCATCTCTAGACATTCTAATTAACCGTATACATTATTAAAAACTCATTAAAGTTCTATATCCATTCGCATTCTTAACCCCTTTTTTACTATTCTATTCCATTCGACCTTTTGAAATTTGAATACTCTGATTATGTACAACTAGTTATAACTTGACATCAAAGGGTGTTTGACCTAGCGGGATCAAAGTATTCGATAAGACGTTGCCTTTACAAGTGGTGAAGGTTTAATCCGCGAGGTGGACTAATATGTGTAGTTTAGTAGAGAATTAGAGCGTGTGTAAGTCAAAGTTCTAGATCAAAAAGAACCTATAATTGTGTATACTCCGAGAGTGGTCGTTAGGCCGTTGTTATATTAACTTGGAGACGTGTTATTGTATATTAGTAGCTAGTGGCTTATAAGTTATAATGACACGATTGTGCTTTTTCTTTGCAACATGTTCCCAGGCCATTTGGGGCACACGACGAAGAGGACAAAATTCTAAAGCTTTAGACTACTTTTGAGTTGACGAATTTTCTTAAGTGTACCTTTGGACCTCAGATCATTAAATTAAAGTGTTATTATATTTATGAACATTAGCGGAGGTTGACCAAAAGTTCCGCAGGGGCAGAAAGTCATGTGACCTAATTTTTTTTTCTATCGCTATGTTTCGGGTTATATGTTCAGGTCTGCTATTCGATTCGGGTCAAGTTCAATAATAATAAATCCAAATAAAACTAAATAATCTTCATTCATTCAAATGACCCGTTCTAACACATAAAAAACCTAAATTTGAATCCTCAAGTTTCATTTATATAAAAATTAGTTTCAAACTTATTTAAACTCACTTCTAGTTTATAAACAATTAAAAAAATTACTAATAGCCCCGTTCTTCACGGTTTTTTTAATTCAATACGCAAACATGTATAAATTTTTTTGGACAATGAACTTAGTAGGGGCAGAGAATTTTTAAGCAAAATAATTGGCAGGGGGCCACCTAAATAATTTTAAAAATTTCGGATGAAAAATCGAAAAATTACACTACTAACCGAAACATTGGCGGGGGTGGATGCACATTCTTGCCCCTTAAAAGCTCCGTCCCTGTTTATGGAATTATGATTTTATTTCTTATGACATGCCATTCTTCCAGTGTGGGGTGTTACTAGGGCTGTCCAAAAAGCTCGCAGCTCGCTCGAAGCTCGCTCGGATTTAGCTCGGAAAAAGCTCGCTCGATATGACTCGGTTTGAAAGTGAGCCGAGCCGGCTCGGCTCGGTTAGAAAGTGAGCCTAGCTCGGCTCGGCTCGTGACGATCCAAATTGGCTCGGTTTGGCTCGCTTGGTAGCTCGGCTCGGCTTAGCTCGAATTATTTTACTTATAATATATTTTATTTTTATATACATATAATATATTACAAAAAAATGATTATTATTTACATGTATTTAGGCTTTTAGTTTGATATCTATAACATATTTAAAAGGTTGATTGCTGTGCTAATGAATAAATATTTTATTTACTTGAAATATAAAACTTATTTTCCGTTTTTGAACGTGATTTTTGCTTGTAATGTATTAGGTTGAACTTATTTTGAATATGTTCTTTTGAAGTATTTAATAATATTTTAAAATACTGAATTTTGAGAGCTATCTATTAATTTTTATTTGGCAAATTGGATTTAAATAATCCCAACTCACTGTTATTGGCCAATAATAATCCCAACTCATTTAATCACCAATAATAATCTGAACTATTCACTTTTGTGTGTAAAATACTCACAGTTAAAAAACACTAACTAGGTTAAAAAATTGCTAATGTGGCTTGCCACGTCACCTGCCACATCAGCTGCCACGTCATCAAAATATGCCACGTAGACTGCCACATCAGCTGCCACGTCATCAAAATATGCCACGTGGCAAGCCACATCAGCAATTTTTTAACCTAGTTAGTGTTTTTTTAACTGAGAGTATTTTACAAACAAAAGTGAATAGTTCGGATTATTATTGGTGATTAAATGAGTTGGGATTATTATTGGCCAATAACAGTGAGTTGAGATTATTTAAATCCAATTTGCCTTTTTATTTTTTAAATCGAGCCAAACCAAGCCCAATCTAGCCAGCTCGGTTTAAAACCAAGCCAAGCCCGAGCTTAGATTTTCAACTCGGTTTCAAATCCGAGCCGAGCCGAGCCAGCTCGGTTTATAATCGAGTCGAGCCCGAGCTTATCCTAGCTCGGCTCGGCTCGGCTCATGAACAGCCCTAGGTGTTAAATACACCGTGGACATTGAACACACATGGATGTTAGCGGTCCTTAAAAATTAAACAAAGATAAAGATAGGGTTAGGATATAATAAAAAGTTTATTTGGGTAGGAAGCATAGAAAGTAATCTTAATCATCCATTTATTTAATCAAGGGCTAAGATTAAATGAGTGAAATTGAAGGAAAAAAGTAGGCGCGTGGGTTTGCCTAGGGGCATTCTAGTCAATCCAAGACAATAGTTTATCTCTCCTCCAATTCCCTCCATATTTTAAACGTTAATAACTCTTTCATACGACATTATTTTTTTATAAAAATTGCACAAAAAAACTCTTTCATACGACATTATTTTTTTATAAAAATTGCACAAAAAACGAGCGTTTTTTAATCTTTAAAACGAGTATATTATTGCTATATTTTCGAAAAAAAATTTTGAAAACCGAGTTGCGTAAAATGCAATGGGAAAAAAACCTAAAAATGACATTTTTCTAAAACGCAATGCACAAAAAACACAAAGAAATGTCTTTTTTTTTTGTAAAACGCAATGGCTAGAAACATAAAGAAATGTCTTATTTCTAAAACGCAATAGCCTAAAAACACAAAAGAAAGTGTACTTTCTAAAATGCAATGGACTGAAAACACATAAAAATGTGTTTTTACCTAAAACGCAATGCACCAAAAACACAAACAAATGTCTTACTTCTAAAATGCAATGGCCAAAAACACTTAAAATGTCTGTTTTCTAAAACACAATGGACTGAAAACACATAAAAATGTGTTTTACCTAAAACGCAATGCACCAAAACACAAAGAAATGTCTTATTTATAAAACGCAATGGCCAGAAAACACTTAAAAATATCTCATTTCTAAAACGCAATGGCCTAAAAAAACAAAAGAAAGTGTTCTCTCTAAAACGCAATAGACTGAAAACACCTAAAAATGTGTTTTACCTAAAACGCAATAACTAAAAACACTTCAAAAATGTGTTTTTCTAAAACACAATGACTAAAAACACTTCAAAAATGTGTTTTTCTAAAACGCAATGACCAGAAAACACATAAAAATGTCTTAGTTCTAAAACGCAATGGAATAAAACACCAAAAAAGTGCTCTCTCTAAAACGCATTGAACCAGGACAATAGTTTTTTCTGTGAATTGTCTGAACCAGTAAATTAAATTGTCAAAAAACTGTCTATGAATGCAGTTTTCCAGAGGCAAATTTACAGAAAATTAAATTTTCTTATGCATTTTATTAAAGCAATTTAATCGAAAAACACCTAAAAATGTGTTTTTACCTAAAACGCAATAACTAAAAACACTTAAAAAATGTGTTTTTTTCTAAAACGCATGACTAAAAACACTTCAAAAATGTGTTTTTCTAAAACGCAATGGCCAGAAAACACATAAAAATGTCTTAGTTCTAAAACGCAATGGCATAAAAACACCAAAGAAAATGTTCTCTCTAAAACGCATTGAACCAGGACAATAGTTTTGTCTGTGATTTGTCTGAACCAGGAAATTAAATTGTCAAAAACTGTCTACGAATGCAGTTTTCCAAAGGCAAATTTACAGAAAATTAAAATTTCCCAGCCAGGGGCTCTGCCCCTTGGACCTCGCCAGGGGCTGCCGCCCCCGGACCCCCGCCCCCGGACCCCCGCTAAGATCGTAAAACGCAATGACTAAATCAAAAACCCAGATCATAAAAATGAAATTAAAGAATTTCTTACATGGATCGAAGCCGATTTCTTTAACGATTGATGAAATTTGAATGATAGAAACACTTATCAGCGATCGAATCGAACGGATCGAGTGATTATCTTCAAAATCACGGGAAAAAAACGAGATTTTGAATGAAATTAAACTAGGTTTTCTTCAAAAAAAAGCTGAAGAATACGTTGATCGGGTGTTTGAATCATTGATTGATGACGAAAATCGCACTATAATGTAGTGATTGTTGAGATAGTAAGTGAAGAAAATGTTGAATATGGTGGGTTTTGAAAATGGTGGGTTTTGAAGTTATTGGGGAGAAGAAGGAAGAAGAAAGGATACCATTGACTAAAATACCCTTTCTCTTTATTTTAAATTTTGTCACATGTCATAATCCTATTGCTTCCTATCCTTCCTAACCAAAATAAACTTACTATTTAATCCTCACCCGATAAAGATATATAACGATAATAAAGATATAGGAAGGAATGTGAAGAATTAAGTTTCCATGATAGATCCATCAAGACAAAGATGTGGTGTGGAGTGGCGTAAGTGGTCACATTTGTATCCTTGGCCTCCATCAGGGTCGTTCCTACGTTTTTAAAAACCCTAAACGACTATGAAGTGGGGGCCCTAATTTCGCTGATGAACTCTCCTCCAATCCCGACGCCATGGGTGATTGCCCTTACTTTTTTCATCTGGTGATAGGCGATAGCTTAGAAATTGAAAGCATATTGCGATGAGAAGTGGGAACGATGATTGCGGCTATATTTAGGGGCTTTAGGCCGCTAAATATTAATGATTAGGTCGATGGTTGTTGTGTTGTAATAGTTGGAAAACAAGGCGGAATGGGTTTTTAAACTTGGTCTTTTTTGCTAAACAATATTTATTTTGGGCTCCTTCAATGAAAACCAGTTTAGTTTTGAAATAAATGTATTTATTTGGGCCTAATATAAAAACTTTCTAAAAACTTGGAGGCACTTATTTTATGGTGGCCCTAGACCTGTGCCTAGGTTGCCAAGCCTATAGAGCCGGCCCTGGGTTTCACGAAAATGCTATCGTATGCACATGGTCTGAAAATGTATGGTTCTAGTATCCACATGTAAACACATATGATGGAGAGTAAACCACATGAATAAGAATATAAGATGAACAAAGATTGTAAAGACAAAGATTTGATATAGTTGACAATGTGCAAAGATGAATAACATAAGATTGTTTGTAGCGTTAGACATAACTTTAGGATGACAGTTTTTGGTCATGTCATGCCTGTTTGAATCATAATTTGCATGCCTGTATAAGAAACAAATTAATGATGAAAGAGATGCCTCTTTGTAATGTTATAATTGAATTTTATGACATTTATGATTGAAAGCTTCAGTTTAAGCATTTCAATTTTTTTACCATGGCTAACGAATAAAAATTTCAAAATCATAGCATTATGGAAAAAAGGGGGTTGACTAACCCTAGATGAGTTTTAAAATAACAAAGAAGAAATGGATTGGGGGGTTTTGATTCGTTTCGGTCAACATGCTCGTGTTTTTTTTTTGAACGGCAAATTTTATTCCTGTCGTTTGATTCGTTTCGGTCAACATGCTCGTGTTTTTATTAACACCTATTCTTCTGAATCACATTTCTTCTAATTTTTTCTCAGCTGAGCTAAGCAATGATAATGGGCTTACGATCTGTTATGTTTTTATTTTCATTTAACTTTCTTGTGTGAAACCTGAATAAACAATTACAAAATGTTCGTTTCCTACCATTAAAACACATTTTGTAAATATGAAGCGCACACACCTATTTATATAATATATAGAAACGGTATCAGAAGAAAACGCCCTAAAGTATGAGAATGGATCCCTGTCGAACACGTGGCGCGCGATATAATCAGGGCAGATGTGCTTTTTTTGTCTTTTTATCTTCCCTTTTTCTATTTTCGTGTGTCACAATACTGCTTCATTTTTGGCGTCTAAGATTTTTTTGGCGTTTAGTTAGATTCAATAACTATCTGACGTTTTATTGGTCTTTTTTAGATCTGTCTCGTTCAATTAATCGCTTTTGTCTCACCAGTGGCGAAGCTTGAAAATTTCCACTGGTGGGTCGGAAGTCACCGGACCTAAAAGTATATATCTAAAAAATTTTCTTTTTATAAAACCGGGGGGTCGAAAACGTATATACCTAAAAAAGTCTATACGAAACGTACATATAACACTACTGAGCGAAAAGTTCGGGGGGTCGGGCGCCCCCCGGCCCCTTCAACGCTTCGCCCCTGTGTGTCACAATTCACATAGATAACAGTTTGGCGTTTATGGCGTTCCCAAATTCATTAATTAATTAATAATTCTTACATCTTGGCGTCCATAGTGTTACCAAATTCATCATATACCTTTAATAATTCAAACTTTAAATTTTTTTGGCGTTTTGTAGATTTTACCAATTGAATTAATCCCATATATCTTATAAAGGTAAATTTTTTGACGTTCATGACGTTCTTAATGATTCATTAATAATTCAAAAGATTACAATAAGACGAAATCAAAACAAAATAATAGTCTTCTGTGTATGGGATTACATCAGAGATGTACCCATCGCTTTGTTCATCGCTTTCTTCAGATTCATCATCATCATGTTGTGCATTGGCGTATAACGCCATTATCTCGTCTCGTCTTTGCTGCAGCCTATACTTAAATATCATGACAACCCTGGATCTTGCATCGTTCGAAGGTGCTAAATCACAGAGTTGTTCAAGAAGATATAGTCTCTCTGTCTTCAGTATTTCGTACATCGGCAATGAATATTCCACCCCGTGTCGATAAGTCACTTTAATCATTCTTGCTTGTTCATCCAAACACTAAGTGCTAACTGTTGGTAGACCAATATCGTCAATATCATCATCATCTGCGGGAAATCTTCTCTTCAATCTTTTTATTACCTTTCGAGTCCTTTCACAATCGTCGGCCATTGGAACCCCAAGGGCCAGAATATCCCTCTGAACGGCTTCATCCATACTAAGTATGGCCTTGATTGTCTTGACCTTCACCCTTCTCCTGTCAGTGAACTTTAGGACGAAACATCTCTCCGACCTATCAAACCTCCATGCAATAACTTGAGCCATTTTTTTTAAGTTTTTATAGCGTTTTAGACAAGGTGTGGTGTTTTAGAGAATACGTGGAGTGTTAAGTTTTGTTTACTTGTTCTACTTATATAATGACTTTTTTTTTGCCATGTAGGATGCAGTCCTGTAACGTGACAGATAATTATGGCGTTTTTGAAAAGATAAACAATTTCAAGTACCGATGTAGTGGGTTTTAATTATAATGTTAGTAATAAAGTTTCCGTCGTTTCAGTTTACTGTTTGTAGTTACTATTTGTTCAGCTTCATCTGTTAAGGTTGTAACACGTCCCATCTTTTAGATTTTGGTGTTTTGTAATTTTAATGGCGTCTAGACAAAGATGGCACATTGTTCTGTTCTCTTGCACATTGTTTTATACATTTGTTCTAAAAAAATGCTTGTAAAACCCCAAGATGCCACAAATTTTATTATAGTTGTAGAGTTTGGCTTTTTGTGGCATCTTGACGTTTTACAAGCAATTTTATAAAGAAATAATGTATTTTTTTAGTGGAAAATTAGATAACAAACTACAGAAAAAAATAGAAGCGAAAAAAATAAATTAAAAATCCTAATCGAATTAAAAAATGAAAACTAAAGGTCGTCAAAATAACAGTTTACAAAGTTTATAAAAAATTGAAAGGATGTAATTTTTAATACTGAAAGTTGAGGTGGTAAGGTGTACAAAATTGAAAAGGAAAACACACAAAGGGAAAAAAAATCGAAGCTACTGTAGGCTAAGCACCAATCCAATGCTTTTTTTTTTTTTTTTTTTAATAATTTTTCATTTTTATTTTTTAGCAACATACTCTTCCTCCAAACATTTATCACATGAAAAAAATAAGGCACGGTGGAATCACAAAGGGTTAAAAGGGTTTGTTGATATGGTCATCAAATTTGTTAAAAATTTATATATAAAAGAGTAAATTACTATTTTAGCCCTTTTGGTTTAACCAGTTTAACCATTCCAGCCTAAAAAGAAATCTTTTAACATATCAGACCACGAGGTTGCATTTTATAACGGTTTTGACCACTGAGACTAACATTGTTACTTTTTTACAGTTCAGTGTAAGGGTAATTAGATAATTATATACCTTAGGAGCTGTTTTCGATAATTACAAAGTTCATTTAATATTTAATAGATTATTAATGCAATTACTAAAGTTTTTGTTTTATTATTTCGTATTTTCACGATTAGATTTAATAAAATATGTTTTATATATACAAATAAATATGTATTTTCATTAAGCATTTGTTTTTTATAAACGTCTTTTTTAAAATCATTTGTTTTTTAACCTTTTATTTTAATTCGCCATCGTTTTTAAAATTATTAATTTTTAAACCGTTTGTTTATTAAAATCATTCTTTTTAAAGTTGTTTGTCTTTTAAAGTTTTTTAAACGATTCATTTTATACCGTTCTTTTAAAAATCATTTTTTAAACTTTTTCAAACAATTCGTTTTTTAAGTCGGTAATTTTTAACCGTTCCTTTTAGAATTTTTTTTGAAATTGTTCATTTTTGAAACTTTGTATTTAGTTTACTGATAGCCGTTAGGGAAAAAGAACTCCAGATTTCAAAAATCGGAGGAATTTAATAATGATCGATTTTAAACGAATGAGTGGTTTAAAAACGAAGATTAAAAAAAGGACGTTTATAAAAAATAAAACCTTAAAAAAATAAGTTAACAAGTGTAAGGTACTAAAAAACGGCGAATTTAATAAACGAAAGGTTAACAAAATAACAAATTTTGAATAAACAAACGGTATAAAGAAATGAAAGATTTGAAAAAGAAATAAACTATTCTAAAAAAGTTTGAAAAATGAACGATCTTCTGCAAACTTTTTATTAGAATGTTTTTTTTTAAATGTTAAATTTGTTTTGTTTTTTTATACATTTCGTTTTGTAAAAAATAAAAAATGAACAACTTAAAAAAGTAAGTTGTTTATTTTTTTAAATAAATGATTTAAAAAAGAATGGTATAAAATGAAGTACTTAAAAAAAACTTTAAAAGACAAACGACTTTAAAAAATAAATAGTTTAAAAAGAAACAATTTTAAAAACGATTGATGGTTTAAACAAAATGTAAAAAAAATTATTTCTATAACGACTTTTATACAAACAAACGGTTATTGAAAAATACATATTTATTTGTATATTTGAAACGTATTTTGTTAAATAATAATTGTTAAATAAAGAAATAATAAAAAAACTTGAGTAATTGCATTAATAATCTCTTAAATATTAAAAGAATTTTGTAATTATAAAAAAACAGTCCTTAAGGTATATAATTTCCTAATTACCCTTGCTCTTAGCTGCAACAAAAGTAACAAAGTGTCAGGGGCCAAAACCGTTATAAAATACAACATTGGGTCTGATATATTAAAAGATTATTTTTTGGGCTGAAATAGTTAAACCAGCTAAACCACAAGGGCTAAAACAATAATTTACTCTAAATTTGTTAAAATTTATATATAAAATTTGAGATTTTTATATTAAAAATATGATTTGAGTTCTCTAAAAGATTATTTTTTGGGCTGAAATAGTTAAACCAGCTAAAACACAAGGGCTAAAACAATAATTTACTCTAAATTTGTTAAAATTTTATATATAAATTTGAGATTTTTATATTAAAAATATGATTTGAGTTCTTTAGTTGTAATCGGTAAAAATAGAGCCTTATAATGATTCTCGAATAGAAGTGTTATCATTTCATCATTGCTTGAAGGTGATATGTATTTAAAAATTCAACTGCTTAAAAAAGTTTAGATAGACTTGTAGACTGCGGTTTGATGCGACTTGTGTCTTAAAAAATAGAACATATAAACCTTGCAAGTCAGTTTGTTAAACTAAAGTACCCAACCATGGTTTGAACTGAGGAAAGCACAGTTCACATTTCGGACTTAGCAAGTCAGAGACACCATTTTTGAAACAATAATATTAGAATATTAGAGTAAATTACACAGATGGACCATGTGGTTTATAGCTAGTTTCATTTTTAGGTACTAATTTTTTTAACAGGTTTAGGTTTTATGGTTTCAATTTTGTAACACCTTTGGGTACTAACACCAAAATTATCAATATAATGACTAAAATACCCTTTCATTTCTTTTTAATTTTATCAATGTAACACCGTTGGTACTAACACCTAATTTTATTTAAGTTTAACTCAATTTTATAAAATCAACTTTTTTTATTTTCATCTTTTTATTATATCTCTTAATTAACATAAAATCCATTTATTTTTTTTATCTTTTATTTATAAATATAAACGTCTGCTCCATTTTTATTTATTAATAATATTACTAAATAATACTAGATAAATATCTGACTAATATTATGAATATATAAAAACTGTTTAAAATATAGATTAAATAATGAAACAAATGATATAATAAGTATCTATAAAATCCATAGCAATCTTGAAAACACACGAATATAATATCTGAAAATTAGTTAAATTAATATATCAAGATATGTAGCATAATCGAGAAAAACTGTTAAAAAATAACTACAACTAATTTAATATATTTTGTAGTAAAATCCTAAAAATGTATAATCTAATCTGATTTGTTTGTTACGATTAATTGTTTGGCACATTTTGAGACGGTGTGATTAAACCACGACGTCTCTATTTTATTTGTGTATCTATGTGCTTAGGAAACACTTTATTTTTGATGTGATATAGTCTTTTATTATTATTGTTATTGGTTTTATATTATTTAATCTCATATATTTAAAATTACAAAAATTAAAACTAGGTTTTATACATTAAACACGTGTAATACACGGAGTTTTAACCTAATATCTTAATAATAATTTATCTGCACATTACCAACTATTTTTATACTTATTGGATTTTTAATTATTTAAAATTTCGAGCAACTTCTATCGTGGTAAATTATTTATCATTTCTTAAAAATTTATAGAAAAATATTTACTTATAAAAAAATAAAAAAGTAAATAGATTTTATGTTAAATAAAAGATATAGTAAAAAGATGAAAATAAAAAAATAGATTTTGTAAAATTGATTTAAACTTAAAAAAAATTAGGTGTTAATACCCAAAGATGTTACATTGATAAAATTTAAAAAAAATGGAAGGGTATTTTAGTCATTATATTGATAATTTTGGTGTTAGTATCCAAAGGTGTTGCAAAATTGAAACCATAAAACCTAAACATGTTAAAAAAAGTTAGTACTAAATGTGAAACTGGCTATAAACCACAGGGTCCATCTGTGTAATTAACTCATATTATTTTTTTGCCCTATAATAAAATAAATTTTTATAGGTTATCAATATAAATAATTAGGAATTAATGTGTATATATATACATGGATAACTCATGTTTTTTTAATGGCTAAACTTTCATATTATGAGAATTGAATCCATTATATATATACATATTGTTATTGAAAGACGATGAATAGTAATATTATTTTTAAAATAATATATAATTTTTAATATTTTATTATTTTAATATAATAATACCTTATTATTATATTTACCTTTAACATATATTTTTTTTTATTTTTTGAAACCATATTCCCTTTTATCATTTACTTTTTGTTTTTTATAATTCTTTTTTTAATGATATTATCTTTATTAATTAATTAAATATTTCTTTAATAACTTTCGTTCGTTTATTTGAAAAAAAAACTTAAGTGCGTAGTTGTGTTTATTATGTCACACCCTGACTTTTACGGAAGCGTGATTATGTGTGACCTGCTTAATATCATTGCATTCAACCATAACAAACAACTATATGATAAAACCATGATGTGCATCCATAATTAAGTTTCAAAACGTTACAACCAACATTGTTTTAAATCCAAACACAGATTTCAAGTTTCGAATACATCACAAACAGAGTTTTAAGTTCCATATAGGACTTCACAAAAGACACTAACAAACTAGGCTTTGAGCCATGTATCTTATCCAAGATAAAATACAAAACTCAAACCCTTCAACTCCAGATGACATCTTTTTATTAAAGACACAACTTGAAAACTTCAGCGCCCGCCAGATCCACATTTAGTTTTCTGAAATACATGTAGTTTGAAAAACATCAACAAAAGTTGAGCGAGTTCATGTGTTTTGTATGTGAGCTCGTAATAATCTTTGTAACCATAGTATGTATGTATTTGTAAATCCCGGTATGAAAGCAACAAGGAACATATCAATTAATGATTTGCAAGGTCATTAATATGTGTGCAACGGTGTAGGAAGGCTCAATCCTTTGCGTATTTCATACCGGGCCTCCCGGCTGGAACGACATAGTCACCACATGCGGTCAACTCACGTACCCATGGGTGGGGCTCGCAACACCCAAATAGATCTATCACTCATGCCCCTCGGTCCTTAACAAGAATTAATGGTCTCAACTTAACGCCTACCCTTTCACATGATCTAACAGTATTTTCCTTAGCTAACCATACATTTGTAATCATTGTATCATTTGTAACATGTATTTCACCCCCGAAGTTATAAAAACGAAAACAGTTAAAGGAAAAAGGGGGACATGAACTCACAGTCTTGCGTTCTTCGATCAAATAACCGAAAGCTTCTTCTAGATTGCACGACTACCTACAAACGTAATGCGATTTATTAGACGGGTGGGTCGTGCCTTGACCTTAGTCTTATTTAGTATCTTTGGGTTACGTCTCGTTGTGTCATCAATATTATTCCAAGTATATAATTATTTGTTAAAATAATAAATATTTTAACTTAAATTATATTTATTAATTATTTAGAAAAAATTAGTTAAAATAATATATTTTAACTTGACACTTTGGGTACTTATACATGTGTTCTTAACCTTGTGTATTTTGCCAAGTATCAGTGGCGTATTCCGGTGTGTAATCATACGTACGAGAATACGTATTTTTATTGTATTTATTAAGTATTCTTATACTTGATTTTTGTATTAACTTTTCCGGAATATTTCTAATAAAAATTCACCAATATATATTCTTAAAATATATTTTTGAGAAATCATTTGTAGAACTTTATCTATACTTCTTTCTTGGAAAAAATATTTATATTTTCATATAAATCTCAAAAATAATATATTTTCAAGTTTAACTTAGAAAATATTTATAAATCAATTTTTCACCCAAAATAACATATCCTAAGTTTATTTAAGAAAATATATATTTCTCCAAAAATAATGTATTTTCTAGTAATTCAATAAAACATATATATTTTCTTTACTCAAAAATAATATATTTTCTTCTTGTCAAAAATATGATATATTTTTGTAACCATTATAAAAATCATATTTTTGTTCTCTTGGTTTCCAAAATACCGTTTACCAAAATATACTTATGGATTTAATTCTGGAATATTTATGTAAGTTATATTCCTTGTTCGGTTTCTCCAATATTTTGGGTATAAATTATGTATTTATTCTCTTGGAATTTTGGTAATATTTTGTATTGTAATTTTTGGTATTTTGGTGCGTTATATTATTTCAAGTCCTAAAATAATATAACCAATACGCATAATATACAAGTAATCACACACATTGTGACATCTAAATAAATATTTTCCTAAATACATATTTAGTCATTTTTATTTATAAAAAACCAACCTCCAATATTTATAATTTTTGTAACAAAAATTATGGCAAACTTTATATGAAAATTCATGGTTAGAATATACTTGTAAATATTTGTTTAAAAATATTTTTCTAAGTGTTTAATTTCTAGAAAAAAATTGCCATAGTTTTCCCATAAAAATGGAGGTTTCCATGCTTTCAAAGCATATCATTTTCTTTTATAAATCATCACAAATCATCAACAAAGCAATCAATACTTACCAAGTGCCAAAATCAAGCCATAATCACTACTTCATGAACTTGAAAGTTTATAAAAATTTGTAGTAACTTAGTAGTGTGTTTAGTAAGCTTAGTTACCCTCTAAAGTGTGGTTGTTTATTTAAAAACATCATTCTTGAAGATTTTAGATGTTTACAACTTGTGACTTGATTTTCTAAAAATATTTCTTCTTGAATTTTTCTTGTTAAATACATGTTTCTACACTTGATTAACTACTAAAAATGTGATTAGTTTCTTTAAGAACCAAGTTTAGTTAAATCTTGTATTTTAACTTAGTTTCTTGAGAAAACTAGTTTTGAAATCATCCACTTACATGATTTATGTTACACTTTAATCATCATTTTTCAAGAAAACATTTTATTCTTCAAGTTCATGCTTTCACATAAGGATGATCATTTTGATCTTTCATAAGATCATCCTCTTATCTTGCTAGATTATGTCTTTAATCACCATCTAGCAAGTTCATATGATGTTTAACATCATTAACACAAACAATCAACAATCAAGAAGCATAACAACACTTAAACAACATGATTCATCATGATTTTTGGTCTTATGTTAAAGATTATGTTCTTGATCTTTAGTGTTCTTCATGATTAGTTACTTGTATCATCTTTTAACCAACTAAACAAGATGTAAAATGGGATTAAGATGGTCTTACTACTAGCTCAAGGCTAGGGATGAGCACAAGAAGATGAAGATGATATCCTTGGTGGTTAATAGCACTTGCAAGAGGTCCTTCCACTTCCAAAGGCTCCTAGCTCCTTAAACAAGCTCCTTACACCTTGTGATCACTTGAGATTGGATGAGAATGAGATGAAGATAGTGGTGGTGGTGGTGTGTGGCCTTGTTCTCGGCCGAGACTAGAGAAGGAGAGGGAGAGAGTTTTGTGTGTTATGAGTTTATGGGAATGAAAGATGATGATACTTGAGGTCTTATGTATTATCTCCTAACAAGCCTTAATCCATTGTATATTGTGCTACAAAAGATGGAACATGATCTAATAAAATAAACAAGAAAAATCAAGGGTGGGCCACCCTTGTCTAACCGTCCAACAAAGGGGGGGGGGGTCTAGTTATGTTTCAATGGTAAGTTAAGGTTATAAGTTAGATTCTAAGTGATTTAGTTAGGTTATAAGTTGTTATAATGTTATATAGTGTGTTATGATGTTCGGGGACCATTACTAGCTCAGAAATGATAAAACAATGCTTTAGTGAAAATTTGGTGTTTCGGGTAGTGTTCGGTTGTTCGGTTGGTTAAGGTGCTAAACTACGCAGTTTAGTGTGCTTTATGTTACCTTTTGTGACCGTTTTGATTCCCGACACTTAGGAAAGCATTCTGGACCATTTAACCATAATCCTGCATGATATTTAGTTGTTTAAAAGCTGATTTTTGCTGAATTCAGCAATTTACGTGAGTTTTAGGCACTTTCCGGCACTTAAACTATCTCTAGGAAGGCAGTTTTATGATCCATACTTTCCTACACACTATACTAGTGTAACTCTTGGTTTCTGGCACATTCCGTGTCTCAATACCATGTCTGTCTATGTACTGAACTCTGTCAGCAATTTCTGATTTGTCTGATAAATGTGCTAACTTTGTTTCGTGCATCATTTAAACCAATAAAGTGTTGTATACAATAATGATATGACATTATGCAATATGTGATGCACATGTATGTATGATAACAATAATCAGAGAACATTCATGTCATTAATACAGATCAACACAGTCATCGAGGCATAAATTACCATTTAAATATTGTACGGATACATGAAATTTTGATAATTGTCACATTCTCCCCCTGTTAAGAAAATTTCGTCCCGAAATTTTAAACTTCGCTATCGGTTGCAGGGGAGTTAGGGAACAATTGTGGGTATTTTGCTTTCATACGATCTTCACGCTCCCAGGTAAACTCTGGGCCGTGACGTGCGTTCCATCGAACCTTGACAAGTTTGACACTACTCCTCCGAGTCTTGTTAACCTTCCAATCTGTAATCTCAATGGGTTCTTCAGTGAAGTGGAATGTGTCGTCAATGTGTACTTCATCCGCAGGGATGACAACTGTCTTTTGAGTTGGACTTTTCTTTAGATTAGATACATGAAATGTATCGTGAACACCATTTAATTCCGCTGGTAACTCCAACTTGTATGCTACAGTACCAACCCTTTCCAGAATCCTGAATGGCCCGATATAACGTGGGTTTAACTTACCACGCTTCCCAAAGTGTGCTACACCTTTCCAAGGTGAGACTTTCAGTAAAACCATATCACCCAATTCGAATTCCATGGGTTTTCGCCTTTGATCCGCATAACTCTTCTGTCGATTACGAGCCGCCTTAATGCGCTCTCGGATCTGCATGATCTTATCAGTTGTTTCTTGGCCCAGTTCGGGACCAACCATCTGTCTATCACTTGCATCTGCCCAGCATAACGGTGATCGACACTTGCGTCCATAGAGAGCCTCGAACGGTGCAGCTTGGATGCTTGTATGGTAGCTGTTGTTATAGGAGAACTCAACCAGAGGTAGATGAGTATCCCAACTGCCACCTAAAAACATTACACAAGCACGTAGCATATCTTCTAGTGTCTGAATAGTTCTCTCGCTCTGTCCGTCCGTCTGTGGGTGAAAAGCTGTACTCAGATTCAATTGAGAACCAAAAGCTTCTTGAAAGGATTGCCAAATCCTTGACACAAACCGTCCATCTCTGTCCGATATAATCGAGATAGGCACTCCATGACGTGCTACTATCTCCCTTAGGTAAATCCTTGACACAAACCGTCCATCTCTGTCCGATATAATCCTTGACACAAACCATCCATTTCTCTCCGATATATCCTTTTCTCTAATCGGTAAGAAGTGCGCATACTTTGTCCCATAAAATACAAGGTTCCTTCCTCGTTAGGTTCCAACTTTTTCTCCATTCCTCAGAGATATTCGGCCTTAATGTTCTCTTTCTTAAGAGCTTCTCTTTGTGCAGCACAAATACGCAACGTGAGATCTGTCTGAATAATCATCTCTAAAGCCCTAACCCTTATGGGCTTGATTCTTTCCTTTCGACTTAAGGCGTTTGCTACCACATTCGCCTTTCCTGGATGATACTTAATCTCGCAGTCATAATCATTTAACAACTCAACCCATCGTCGCTGTCTCATATTAAGCTCTTTCTGATCGAATATGTGCTGAAGGCTCTTGTGATCCGTAAAAATTGTACATCGAGTACCATACAGATAATGTCGCCAAATCTTCAAAGCAAATACCACTGCACCTAATTCCAAGTCATGCGTGGTATAGTTTTTCTCGTGGACCTTCAGTTGGCGTGAAGCATAAGCGATAACCTTCTGTCGTTGCATTAGGACACAACCCAAACCCTGACGCGAGGCGTCACAATAGACCACGAAGTCGTCGGTGCCTTCGAGTAGGGATAAGCTGCATGAACATTCTCGTGATTTTGTCGATGGACTCACCCTTGTGTCTAAGATGCATGAATTCTTCTTTGATTCGGTTAATGACCGCCTTGGGACTGTGATGTTTAAGAAACGACGTCTTAAATTTATCCCATGTCATAGCCTTGGCCGCTTCAGTCTCTTTCTTCTTGTTATCCCACCAGTCATTCGCTTGACCTCTTAATTGACCCGTACCATAGGCTACGTAGTCGTTTGTATCACAATGGGTCCTTTCAAACACTCCCTCGATGTCGCTTAGCCATCGTTGGCATATTATCGGGTCAACCTCCCCATTATAAACTGGCGGTTTGCACGCCATGAATTCTTTGTATGAACAAGGCTTTCGTCCTCCGGACTTTTCCTTCGCTACATTGGCACTATCTTCCAATTTCTTGATTCTCTCATCGACCACTGATAGTACCGTGTTTTGGATCTTATCAATAAAACCGGACAAACTATTTTCGATTGCCTTTCCAACCTCCTCGGCAATCACTTCTCTCATTTGCTCGGTGAATCTCGGCACCGCATTGTCGTTACCTTTATCCGTCATCTTTAAAACTGAAATGTTGACACCAACCGTTAAACATTTCATTTATAACATATGGTTTATTTACTTTGGTTTAATCAAGTCAGTAACTTGCTTTAACCGTTCTTATTTCATGCACTTCCCGGGTTTGAGTGTGTTAACACACTCTTTCCGTGCACGTCGGTTTATGTTTCCTTTCTATATTTACCAAGTCTACTTAAAAACAATTAGCTCTTACCGGATGCTTGATCAAGCTTGAACCGAACACACTTTATTAACAACCTTGGGCTCTGATTACCAACTTGTAAGACCCATGTTTAAAAGTACAGAATTTTTATTATTTAACATGCATTTGATACAAAATGCAAGCTTACAAAAACTTTGTTGATTTTACGATCATACATGATCAAAATGTTCGAGTCATCATCCTACCATTTAAACTTTCAACATGTAATTTCTAGAGTTTACATATTAACTAAAATAAAATAGATCAATGCGGAAGCTTTGTTTGGTGCGTTCGGTTCTTGAAAGTCGCTTGATCTTCACCCGGAGTCTTGTACGCTACCTAATGCCAAAACCACGTTAAATATTAGTTTTGACAGTGTTGGAATACATATAAACTGATTCTGATATCAAACAATGAAAACGAACAAAAAAATTCTGCATTTTAGGGCTGTCGCGCCCCGCGACAGCTTTGGCCCCATCTTACGCGGCCCGCGACAGCCGTCGCGGCACGCGACGGTGAATTCAACTTGGCGTCGCGTAGCGCGACGCCCCATTTTTCACAGATTGTTCATTCTTTTGAGCTGAAATCGCCCAGCTACGAAAAATTACCAAATATCAACTTGCATAACTTTTGCTACACAAGTCTGTTTTACGTACTTCTTTTTCCTACGCGACCGTAACTAAATTACGGACCCGTTTATCAACACAATTCACAAAAAAAATTCAGTTTAAGAACGGTTGGCCTATAATTCGGCTCTTTGTTTATTCGACCCATTTGTTTACAAGTTCTACAACTTGTTTTGTTGTCATCCCATGTTTTTGGTCATTTTACCCATTCCCGGGTTTACCAACTATAGCGTTTCGCTCCCCTCCTGAGGGTTACTTACGCAGTAATCATCATGCTTGTTTTCAAGGATTTAAACATGCTCTTCTTAACCATTTGACGATCATAATTTCCGAACTTTAATCCCCATAACAAGGTTTCATTTTTGCAACAAGTTTAGCGTGTCCGCTTCACGGCTTACGCTTTGTTTATAACCAATCAACGAGTGATGGTCATTCACTTCGACATTTACAACTTGACTTTGTTTTGACCCGTTTGGATGTCGAATGGAGACCAGCATTTCAAAGACATACCAAACTCTATTTTAACAATTGTTTTGACCCGTTTTGTTTGTCTAATGAACTTTGTCACTTCTGTGACTTAACGGGTCTCTTCTTTCACAAAATTTCAATATATCAAGCTAAAACAAATAAATAAACGTAATGTAACGAAACCATAGGTCGCGTACCTTTAGAGCACACCCTTCAAACGCGTATCACCTCCGGCTTGTCCGCTTGACGATCCGGATTCTTTACCTAAAGAGTTCCATTCACAACCAATTTAGAACTCTTTTTATAATCATTAACGCATAATTCATTATGATATTCAAATCTGCATTTTCGTCCAAATCTTTAACATTTTAATCCTCACTTAGGCGTTTTAACAAACACCTAGCGGGTCCAATTTTTACATAATCAATACTAAGTTCATGACTTGTTATTTCCATCTCTATCAAGTTCAATTAGGCAAATTTACACATAATTTTAACATCAATATTTCAGAAATTACCTCATAAATTTAGATTACACTAGAACAAGAATCATAATCCTAGTGTTTATCTAGTTTCTACAAACCCATTAATCACCTACAATGGTGATTATAAACCCCACAAGTATCATGCAAGATTTTAACAAGAAATCATCTAGGGTTTATCCCTAGACATCTTATTACTTCTAATTTCATCTATACAACACATAATCAAGCTCAGTTTCGTTTTTCTTAATTATCCTAAATTTCAAGATGAATCAAAATACCAAAATTTCGCATACCTCATGACCCCTTCAACAAGGTGATCACTAATTCGTGTTTGAAACTTGATTTAGAGCTGATTATGGGCTTCAATTTGTGAGTTTTTGTGAGGATTAGGGTTTGAAGAGAAACCCCCTGGTCGCCCTTTTCTTTTGTTCGATCCAGACACACACTCATGTGTGTGTTTGGTGTTTTATTTTACTAATTAAACATTCATGTTTCAAGTTTTACTAATTTGGTCCCTTAACTTTTGTTTAACTTATAGTTTAGGTGTTTTAACCTTATTATATGTCACCTCAAGACTCGTAACTAACTGGGTTATCGATTCCTGGTTAGCTTGTTCTTATTTAAATTACTACTTTATAATGAAAATATAAAGTTTTATATTTTCGGGGTGTTACACTTCACGTATCCAAAACTCGCATTTAGAGAACTTAGCGTAGAGCTTTTCCTTCTTTAGCAGCTCTAAGATGGCTCTGAGGTGTTGCTCATGATCTTCCTTCGTCCGCGAATAGATCAAAATATCATTGATAAATACGATCACAAATTTATCGAGATATGGCTTGCAAACCCGGTTCATCCAGTCCATAAACACTGCCGGCGCATTTGTCAACCCAAACGGCATCACTAGAAACTCGTAATGTCCACAACGAGTTCTGAAGGCAGTCTTCGGTATACTTTCTTCCTGAATCCGCAGCTGGTGATAACCCGATCGAAGATCGATCTTGGAATAGTAGCTTGATCCTTGAAGTTGGTTGAATAAATCATCAATCCTCGGCAAGGGATACCGATTCTTGATGGTTAACTTGTTCAGCTCTCGGTAGTCAATGCACATACGAAAACTACCGTCCTTCTTCTTGACGAACAACACTGGAGCTCCCCAAGGCAAGAAGCTTGGCCTTATGAATCCCTTATCTTGTAGCTCCTGAAGCTGCGTTAACAACTCTTGCATCTCTGAAGGCGCAAGTCGATAAGGTGCCTTGGCTACAGGCGCGTCGCCTGGAACCAAGTCAATGTGGAATTCGACTTGTCGTTGAGGAGGTAACCCTGGCAAGTCTTCGGGAAAGACTTCAGGATATTCCCTTACCACAGGGATCTCTTCGAGCTTCGGTTCTTCGGCCTCTTTATCAATGACATGAGCTAAGAAGGCAACACATCCTTTACGCAAAAACTTCCGTGCCTTCAAACAACTAATAATCCGTAGAGGCGTATCATGCTTTTCCCCGTGTATCACAATCGTCTCTTCACTCTCCATCGGGATGCGACTAATCTTCTCATGGCATACAATCTCTGCACGATTACTCGACAACCAATCCATCCTAACTACGACGTCGAAGCTTCCCAACTCAACTGGCAGAAGATTGTTGTGGGTGGAATTTTCTAACCTATATCCCGAAATTATATCCTGACTTTATATGTCTATTTTCGCTGCCAAGATACTGGACCAGGATATTGGTAACATCCTGCGAGGGTATCCTGCGTGCTGTTAACAATTTACTTTGGCTGCAAGGTACAAACGGTCATGAGGCTTGGTGGTTACAAGAAAGACGTTGGAAGCTTGGAGAAGGGGTTTACAACGGTCAAAAGGGAATATTCGTAGGATCCCGGAATTTTAGCATAATATCCCGGATTTTTAGCATAATTAGTTAATTCTTGTAACTATATAAAGGGGATGCCAGATCCATATGACACACACTTCGAGTTCACCTACTCATTCACTCTCTTTTCTAGCAGTAATCACGCACTAACACTCATCACTTACAATCATTGTACCACTTAGTAGCGATCTGAGCATTATCCTGCACTGTATCCTGGTTATTCAAGCAATAAGAAGAACATGGCAGCCGACGATTGTCAGCTCCCGAGGTTTTATGCCGGAGATCTAGATTGATCAAGGGCTTTCCTCGTACATCACGTGTCAACATTTACATTTTTGCTCATTTTTTGATTATAGATACAACTCGATATCCTGAGCTGTATCCTGATAACTGTTTTTGCAAACTAACAAACCAATATATTTTTCACAAAGTATTACTAGCACACTACCTCACAAAACTAATTTGATCACTTAATTGCTTAGGTAATTTTTGACCAAAACAATTTGGCGCCCACCGTGGGGCAAGTGGTGCTATTTTTAATCAATACTTTGTTAAAATCATTACTCGGTTTTCTGTTTCGAAATTCTTTTCAAAACTATTTCTAATGGCTTCTCAATCGAATTTGAACTCTTCTTCCATGTCTGTTTCAACCTCTACTGCTGCTGGTTCATTACCTCCTCCACCTTCACAAGTTCAAACTTTTCAGAGGAGAAATGAAAGCCACACACCGAGAAATTCCTGCTGCTCAGAATGTTTCTAGATCCGGAAATTCAGGGAGAACCCATATCCTTGCTTCTAATGACGAAATTCTATCTTTGTTTGGTAGTATACAGGAACAAATGAAGAGGCAGCAAGAAACTAACTAGACGATCATGAAGGATATACAACTCTTGAAGTCAAACTCTAGGAAACCTGTGGAGGATACAACTACTCCTCTACAGCCCAGGATGCTGAACTTTAGTTCAACAACATTTACAGAGGATAATCAAGGCAACATGATACCGATTCAGTCCCGGAGCAACATGCTGGAGATACCATCATCCGCCAGGATATCGACCGTGAGGGATCCAGGATATGGTCCAGGATATGGTCCAGGATATGGCAAAAGTCAACAGGCTGGTAACATGTTTGCCAATATCAGTATCCATGCTACTAATAATTCTGATTCTTTGTAGGATATAGGTGTAACACCAGCATTGGCCAGGGAACTTCAAAAATTGAAGGATATGATATCAAGTGTTCCTAGAGTAGTGCAACCTATACCAGAAGTATCCCAGGATAGTCACAGGATATCCCGATTTGCTCATCCAATTTGTGATGCTGAAATTCCAAAAAGATTCTAGACTCCCAGCATGAAGTTGTATGATGGGACGACAGATCCTGAGGAGCATATTGCTCAGTATAGGGAAAGGATGGAAATAAATCCAATCCCACCAGAACTTAAGGAAGCCTGCTTATGCAAAGGCTTCGGTTCACCTTTAATAGGATCGACCTTAAAATGGTTTTTAAATGTTCCACCTTATTCTATTACATCATTTTCTCATTTAGTTAATTTGTTTATCAGTCAATTTTCTTGTAGCAGGAGCTTTGAGAAACTAACAAGTGATCTTTACAGGATAACACAAGGATCACAAGAATCCCTAAGGGATTATGTTAACAAATTTAGTAGAGAATCCCTGGATATCCCGAATCTTGATGTTGCTACGGCAGTACAAGCGTTCAAAATGGGGTTACAGAAGGATTGTCAATTTTATCAGGATCTTGTAATGAATCCTTGCAGTAATTTAGATGAAGCTCGGAATAGGGCTTTGAGATACATAAGGCTTGAAGATGCCAAGAAAATGCATGAGAGGATGAACACGTCTTCAACATATGAATGGACAAATAGGAAGTCAGAATCTTCCTACAAACAGTATCGTTCAAAGCCATATGCTAAGAACGATAATAAGAGAGTGAATGTTGTTGAAGATGAGGACGATGAAGAATATCCTGAAATCTCAGAGTATTGTTTTTCTGTAAATGTTCCTGAGTTAATGTATGCTATGCAGGGACTGGGGGACAAAGCTAGGTGGCCGAAAAAGAATCCAAGGAATACAGATTGGAAGGATAAATCTAAATGATGTGCCTTCCATGAAGACTTTGGGCACATGACAGATGATTGCATAGCCTTGAGAAAGGAGATAAGCCACTTGCTGAGCAAAGGATACTTGAAAGAATTCCTCGGTAGAAAGAAGAAAGCTCAGGATACTGACCAGGATCCTGAGAGAGCTGCATCTCCACCACCAGATGCCAAGATAATTAACTTTATCTCCGGGGGATCTGACATATGTGGAACTTCTTACTCTACAGCTAAGAGGCATGCCAGGAAGGCTAAGGAGGAAATAGGAGATAAGCCCACAAGGATGACCATGCTTACGGATGATAAAGTCATTACTTGGTAAAGGGTCACGAAGGTCAGCAGTATCCTATCTATTATGTTAGTAAAAGTTTACTAGATGCTGAGACTAGGTATTCACACTTAGAAAAATTAATATTAGCTTTAGTTATGGCATCGACTAAACTTAGACATTACTTTGAAACACATTGAATTCCTATTAAATCTAATTATCCTATTAAAAATGTGCTTAGGAAACCTCAGATGTCTGGTAGGGTGGCTAAGTGGTCTGTTAAATTAAGTGCTTATGTCTTAGTTTACGAACCTAGAAATGCTATAAAGTCTCAGGCTCTAGCGGACTTTGTGGCTGATTTTAGTAATGATTTACAAGAAGAAGCCGACCTAGAAGTGCAATAGTTAGGTGAAAACTCAGATATTTGGACACTATATACTGATGGTGCATCCAATGTCAGAGGGATAGGCTTGGGAATATTACTAAAATCGCCACAGGGGGACATACTACCCCAGGCTATTAGATGTGAATTCACTGCTACGAATAATGAAGCTGAGTATGAAGCTTTGATAGCAGGACTACAACTAGCCAAGGATATGCATATTAAATGTTTACAAATATTTGTTGATTCCTTGTTAATTACTAACCATTTCAATGGATCCTATGCGGTAAAATGCGAAAAGTTAGCTGAATATTTTGAAATTGTTAAAAAATTAGCAGGATATTTCGAAATATTTTCACTTAAACAGGTACCAAGGGAAGAGAATGATGAAGCAGATGCATTAGCAAACTTAGGATCTGCTGTCAGGATACCAGAAGGAACACAGATACCGATAATCCATATCCTACACCCTGCGACGGAACATTTTAAGTCCCAGGATAAGCAAGTATCAAGTATCAGTGATCCTGATGTAGAATATCCTGATGGATATCCTGAATCCTGGATGACACCAATTATCAAGTACCTACAAGAGGGAGATATCTGTGACAACTCGAGTTTCCAAGATTCTATCTTCGCATTAATTGCAAGTTAATTGCTTAAGTTGTTTGTTTAAATGACCTGTTTGCCTTGTAATTGTACACGTTGGATTATATGTTGAGATGTTTGTTGGATATGTTATCTATTTAATACGATTATGGTGTTTGGTGATATCACATGAAACCTGTTTGCAAAACTTAAAATATTTAAACCTTGAATGGCCTCGACGAAACAAAAGTGTTTCGCCATCTACACTCCGACGAAACTAAGGAGTGTTTCGCCATCCTTATTTCGACGAAACAAAGTGTTTCACCGGCCCAACGTTTCGCCGAAGCCCATTAAGGGCCCAGTACGTTACGCGAATATTTATTGTGTTTACGGTTCCATTCGTCACGCTTTTAGCAAATAAGAAACCCTAGAGCTCTCTCTCTCCCTATTGACGGCGACTGTGTGTCCTCGAAGCTCTCTAAATCGATCAAGTTATTATTCTGTTCATCGCGGTTAGTGTTTAACCCTTGCATGATTATTTGATTGATATCGTCGTTAACTGTTTAATTGAAATCATTAGGGATTGATGCTAAGTAATGATTATGTTCATGTTTAGATGATGAATTGTTGTTGATACGATCTGGATTATAGGTTACCGATTGCATGCCGAGTTTGGATTGTTGAGTGATTTAATTGGTTAATAGATAGGGCTTGATGTTCTGTCTTGAATCATTTAGACAGAACCCAATGTCTATGAATGATGTGGTGATGCCACCGCTTAGGTTTGATTTGATATTTGTACACCATTATCATCACTGGATTGAATGTTAAATGAATGCATGTATTAACCTTACGGGTATCAATGATTACTGTGTTGTATGATTGTATGATTACTGTGTGATGGAAATTGGCGGTTAGGGTGTCACACCCCGACCACGTAAAACAACAAAACGTGGCGGAAACGTCGGGGAGTGTCGTAACAGAATCATTGTTTCACAACCATGGAATAAATAATTTTGTTTTATTGAATAAATGAACTTATTGTTTAATACAATCAAATAAGTACAACTATTATCTTTCAAGTTTTAAAGTCGCTAAGGCACGAGTCCATCCTAAGTGTAGCATATATCATCAGTCATCACAAAGCAGCACCTGAAACATGTGTAAAAATAGGTACGTTAGCATAAAAATGCTTGTGAGATACATAGGTTTTATTTTATTTAGGATTCATGACTTATGAGTTTAAAGAAAAATGTTTAAGAAAAGTAGTCATGATCCTTGTAAAAGGTTTTCTTTTATAAATCATTTATAAGAAATCAGATGATATAAAATAATAATACATAGGAAATTAAATAAGTAAGTAGAATAAGTTTGTATAAAAATATATTGTTTGAAAAACAATATTTTGATAAAAAGGTTTATAGTATATATAAAAATATAATTTGATTTAAGAAAGTTGAATCAATAATATATTAGAATATATTTCAGTTCAAAAACCGTTAGCCCAAGTGTACTAAATAACGCCACGGTATGTAATGCGATGAAAACACTTATATATAAGAAGTACCAACGGCGTATCTACCATGTTTTCATCACATTACACCCGTCCCGTTATCTAAACACTTACCAAATCCCACTGGTTAAACAAATAGTATATTAAATATACTTTAGTTGTTAAAAATAACAATTTTCAGTAGTATATTAAAAGTATACTTTGGATTTATAAATAACATATTAAACTATGTTTTGGTTTGAAAATAACATATTAAAACTATGCTTTGGATTATGAAAATAACATATCAAGCTATGTTTTAATGATTAACAAAATATATGTTGGTTTTTTGTACAATATCCCATATGAGAGCATATCAAACTATACTTTTGGGAGTATAACTTAATATACAAAAATAATGTGATTTAAGAATTCATTCAGACCTAGTGCATCAAAATACACCTTTGAGACTATAGAAATACCACAAAGGAAATCCTTATTTGGATGGAGCAACAAATTGGTTTCAGACATTCCATGACAACAGGAATGGGGTGTCAAATCCTATAGCGCTATATCATACTACCAACCGGTCTGGTGAACAAAAATAAGTACTATTCCAACAATTAATTTTATAATCTTTGAAAAATCAGTGTTTATGTCATAAATAATCATTCAGTTTGTCAAAAGATATGTATTATCAATTATACTTTGAAATCATGAAAATAACAGATAGGTACACGTGTTTCACCCCAAAATGTTTGAAAACAGTAAAAGAGGGGACTATGTACTCACTTGAGAATGCTTAGAAGTCTTGAACAACTACCAAGCAAGCTAGAGGGAGCACGGAATCAAACGGCACCTAATATTGATAACTACACAAATAAACCGGACCTAAATCGGGAGATCGGATAGTATGAGGTCTCGTAAACCAAATGAGTTGTGGGAACTCTTATGATATGGTTTAACAAGGCCTACGTACTAAAAGGAAACCAAACCTAAGTGCTTACGACCCATCACGACCCGTTTAGGTAGCTTATGCTACTTTAACACGTCGTTTGCGTAAAACGCGTTCGGACTGCCTAACTAGACCTATGACAAGTATTATATGCCTAAACATGTTTAATTATGTTGCATAATCAGTTAAGTGACAAAAGTTTGGGTTACATATGCTTAAATATGTTGGTGCATGCATCTGTCGACTTCGTCTTGTATCGAGTCTTAGTCTTAGAGTGTTAGATCAGGGCACGTTTTACGAGAAAACAGGAGAGTGTATGTGTTTTAGTTGATAGTTTCACTTATAGTGATATATGAGTAGGTTTGCTTATGTGTCAGCAAAAGTTCCGCTTGAATGTCAGCTGAAGGTTCCCCTTGAATGACATGTACAAACTAGCGAACCTCAGCAACTATAAATAGTCCTATAAGCGGATCATTAGTAATGGTCTTGAAAACTGTACCGAAGTGCTGCCGGTCCAGGATTTGAATGTAAACTGTCAGAAATCAATGCAAATAGAAGTTTAAAGTGATTTGCTAGCTGTTCCTAAGTCAAATACTTATTTTCCGCATCTGTATTTGATAGAATATCCTCTGAACGACTCGTTTGGTTCGAGACACGTTCCTACAAGTGATATCAGAGCTTCAGGAGGAGGATTTCTGCAGAGAATAGCTGGAATTCATCAAGTTTTTCTTAATTCTACACTTTCTTTCTTCAGTTCAGAAAGTTCCACCAGTCAAAATCAGCTCAAAATTTCAAAGATTGTGCGTAACAGTATATTGACAAACCCTGGAAAGTTTTATGTTAAAATTCACATTAAAAATGGGTCAAATTAGCTTCCGAGTTAGTTCCGCTTATACGGACAATCAAGTAGTTTCGCTTGTTCAGACACGTTAGTTCCGCTTCTAGATACACTTCATCAGGAGGTTTCGCTTCAAAGAATGTGTTAGGTCCGCTTATTGTTACAAAAGTTCAGAAGTTCCGCTTCAACGTTCAGTGGTTTCGTTTCAAAGTTCCGCTTCTAAGACACTTTGTTGTAGTTCCGCTCAAGAGTTCCGCTTGAACAGACAGTTCCGATCTTCTGTACAAGAAAGTTCCGCTTCAAGGACCATTGAAGTTTCGTTTATTGAGATAAAAAGTAGTTTCGCTTCAGTGAACGTTTCAGAAGGTTCCGCTTATTTGGACTCAGTGGTTCAGCTTATTTGGTCTTACTAGTTTCGCTTGTTTGAACAATCTGTTTCGCTTTTAAGGCTGTTGTGAAAATTGTTATAATTTGAAAAATGGACGAGGAATTTTTCAAAGCATTCGCTACACCAGTTACCCCAATGAGTATTGTTCAAAACACGATGTTGGAAAACGAAACAGGAACAATGCAAAAACCGCCCAAACTATTGAATATCAAGGAATATAAAGGATGGCAAGAACGGTTTGAAAATTGGGTACAAGCAAACTACTTGGATGCTTGGGAATGTGTGGAAACGAAGTATGTTAGACCAAATAACGAAGATGATGAAGAGGTTGCGATTAAAGATTTGATTGGAGATGATAGGAAGAAATACAAAAACGAGAAAATGATGCTAAGTTTGCTACACCAAGCCATAAAGGAAGATATTTTAGTGTTATTGCAACATAATGGGAGTTCATATTCGATCTGGAAAGCGTTAAAATCAAAATTTAAAGGAAGTGAAGAGATGGTTAAAAACAAGAAATCACTTCTAAAGAAAGAGTTTGATTTATTTTGTGGATTGAAGAATGAAACTACAAAAGAACTCATTGAACGATATTGTAATTTGGTAATGTGCATGAAAAGATTGAGCATCACAAAAACAAATGATGAACTAATTGAAAAATTGGCTGATGCATTACCCTATGAAACATGGGGAATGTTTTTGATGATGTTGAGGAACAAAAAGGGGTTTAAAGACTTGACATTGAGCAAATTCATTGAAAAGTTGGAAGCTCAGGAAATGGAGCAGAGAAAGATTGTTAGAATGAAAGATTTTGATGGTGAACAAGATATTGGATTGTATTACAAAGCAGGGGTGAACACGAAATCTACAAATCTTTCTCCAAAAACAGAGACTGCTTTCAATGCCAAGAATTCTTCTGGAGGTTCATCATCAGGATAAAACAGCAAAACAAGCTTCACATCGTTTCCGTCTTTTGATCCAAACATTTCAGCAACTAAAAATGGAAGAAAAATTCAGTGCAATATTGTATTAAATCTTGAAAATGATCAAGATTATTCTGAAGAAGTTGCAAAAAGTCAAATGTCTTTGTTAGGAATGGTTTTAGAATCTTATAGTTGTTTTGTTGCAGGTCGTATCGGAAATCCAATGCTAACCAAGGAAGATTACGACCAGATAGATGCTGAAGAGATGGAGCTGATGGACATAAAATGGTGTTTGGCTAGCGTGTTACGGAGAGCTGAGAAATTCAAGCAGATCACGGGGAGAGATGATCTTCGTGAGGCTAATATTTCTACTTTAGGTTTTGACAAATCTAAAGTTACTTGTTTTCGGTGCAGGGAGAAAGGTCACTTCAAGAGGGAGTGCACTAACCGTGAAGCAAGTGGAGCTCAGAATCCTTTCAACAACAACAATGATTACTATCGAAAAGCCATATATCACCAAGTTGGTCAACAATCATCTCAACAACATAAACATCAAGCTTAAACTGCACATGGAAGAGATGTGATTGAAGATACTGGAAAAAGAGCATGTGTGGTTAATCAAGATGAAAAGAAGTCATTCAACTGGGATAAATATATTCCAGATAATGCAAAAGCTTGTTTGATTGATCAAGAAGATGAAAAGCTACCAGAGGGTTTTAGCTGAGAAAGTTTCTCCTGGGATAACTATATTCCTGATCAAGCTACAGCTCATACAGCTTTTGTTGCCAGAATTGAAGAAGACAGTGATAGCGATGATGGCACTAAGTATTATGCAAAAAGAATGGCTGAACATTTGAAACAAATGGCCGAAACTGATAGTGAAGATGAGAAGGTCAAGAAGAAAAAGAAGAAAGTGAAAACACCGGTGAGCAGTGATGATGAAACAACTCCGGTGATTCGAAAAAAAAGTGAGAGTTTCAGAGTTCAAGATTGATGAAGAAGCTGTTGCTAAAAAGAGTCCAATAATTTGTGAAGTTGTAAAGAAACAAAATAGTTCTTTGATTCACAATATGAACAGATTAAAGGAATCTTATGATGTGCTCAACAAAGCGATGAACATGTATAACGACACAAGTGAAGAACAGGCTACAGCAATGAAAACACTTCAAGGAGCTTTCATGGTCAAGCAAAAAGTTGTAAACAACTATATTGAGAAGTGTGCTAAACTCGAACAGAAACTGGAACTTCAAAGAATTGAAACTGAAAGAGTTAACCGTTTATTGAAAAGTTACTCATGTTCGTCTTATGTCATTGACAAGATTTATCCGACAGCTGAGAGCTTGAAGGCATTTGAGGACAATGATGTAACTGAAGAAAAGAAAGTTTCTGAAGAAAAGGTTGAAGAAAATACTCTAGTGAAGAAGATTAAAAAGAAGAAAGACACTGAAAAGACGTCATCTGGTAAGAACCAAGGTGTCAGTTACAACAGATGTCCACCCCCGCTGGAAAATGGATATCTGGCTAGAAATCCAAATGATGAAAGAGACAAAAAGGCAACAAATTTACAGTGGGAGTCGGAGTCGTCAGTCAATCTACCAGATAGTATTGATGTTGTATTTACATCGTCTGACACTGATCAACAGTCTCAATTGATGAAGAAAGTCGTGGATCATGTGTTAGAAAACGATGAAATAGAGGAGTCAAAGTCGGAGTTCGCGTCAGAGTCAAAGTCTGGGTCAAGCACTCCATGTCAAACAGAAAAACAGGACAAAATAGTTTATGATAGACAATTTTTGTTATCAAAATGTAATTTGGATGATGGATTGTTCAAAGTTGCATACACTTTGAATGATTCTGACAAATTATATTCTGATGAGGAATTTCCAATAAGAGGTGTCAAAACTGAATTGATAAACAAGGTTTTCAAACTCACAGAAATTAATATTTCTGAAATAAAAGACTTATGTCTTAATGAAAATTCTAAAAAATACACCTCAAGAGTACAACAAAGATTAAACAAGAAAAAGAATTACAGTTCTGGTTCAGGTTTCCAAAAGAAATCAAACCATAACGGTAATTTCAAAAAGAAAGGTCTTGGTTTTACTCCTACAGAAAAACAGAAAAACGAAAAAATATGTTCATGATTTTAAATCCAAAATGAAATTTGTTTCAGGCACATCAACTGATGAAGAAGAAAAGACAAGCTTCTGGAGGCAGTCAAACAATGAGTTTCTTGCAAAGAAGCAAGGTGAATTAAAGAAGATGGTTGAGGAGAATACAGATACGAGAACCTGTTTCCGATGCAACACTGTTGGACATATTGCCAAAGATTGTTCTAAGGCAATACAATCAAAACAGGGAGTATTTCGTAAACTCAAAGAGAAAGTAGTTGAGTTCGAACCACCAATTGATAGAACAAAATTGTTTAAAGATTCTACATTTGAAATTGGTGAGAGTTCGAACAAGTTTTACAAGAAGAGAGCTAAATCTGACAATCAGAAATGGGTTGTTAAGAAGGTTGATGAAAGCTCTAGCGATGATTCTGATAGGTCAAAATCAGAGGAGCTATCTTCGGGCGATGAAACTGATTCCATAAAATTAGTTGAGCCACAAGTTGTTTCAAAATGTGAAGCTGATGTAAAAGATGAAAAATCAGTTCCGATTGTGAATGATGAGGAGTTTCCATCACTTCAGGCTGAGAATTATAAAAAGAAAATTGGTAAAATTGAAATTTCTAACCAATTTTATAATGATAAAGAGGAATTTGATGCTGAGAAGGTCTTTAACCCCAAGGTAAAACATATCTTTGGAAAGATGATTGATCGAAAAGTCAAAGGGGTTAAAGAATTTTATGAGAAGAAAACAACTAACGAAAAGGTTGAACCATCCCTGGTTTGTGACTGGGATGGTACATATTATGAACAGTAAGTCTCAGGACTTGCCGGAGATCCCAAGTTGGTAATTGTGGATCAGGAATCGGCATCATTCTTTATCATGTTTGTTTAATGTGTTTGAGAAGTTTTGCAGGACTTGCCGGAGCTCCCAGGTTGGTAAGCGTGGAGCATGAATCGGCATCTTTCTTAAGTTTTATTCAGTAACGTCAATCATTCAAACGGTAAAAGGTTTGTTTGTGTTTGCTTGCTAGTGGTTTTTGGTGGTCATAATTATAAGTGGTTAGGAGAGTTGATTGTGCATTGTTTGTATATGGTAAATCAAGGACATTAATTTGTACTTGTATTTTCCTACAACTGGTTGGAAGACAATATGATGAACCACAACCCCGAACTTGTTATTGATAAACCTACAAGTGATAAAATCAATCAAACTTATTTTTTGGAAAAACCATTTTGATTAAAACAAACTTAAGTGTTTTGAAATCTAAATGGGAAAATAGTTTGTTGATAGGGGGAGTTCTGATTGTTTATGCCAAATGAATGGCGATTTGATGTGTTTTGATATCAGTTGTCATATTTCTTTTATAGTTTGGTGTACTTTCATGTTTCTAGTGTGTCTAGAGCTTAGATATTTTTTAAATTTCTTTAATGTGTTTGCATTTTAGGGGGAGTAGAAATTTCAGAAAATCCAAAAACATTAAAAATTTGAAAAAGCCAAAAATATGAAAAATTCAAAAATGAGTTTTGTTGCGAAAAGAGGAAATGATAGTACATCAGTGGACTATCACAGCACGCTAAAGATTTGAAAAGTTATGTGTGATAAACAATCTTACTGTGGATGTATCAGTAGATTTTCGCACGTTTAATAAATTGAAACGAGATATAAACCTAAATTCAAACTTGCTTAATTCGTGGGTAACTATTCTTGGATATATGGGTAACCCCCGAAATCTTGTTTGAAAGGTCCCGTATTCTGAGATACTAGGTCTTTATGCTCAGTGATATCTGGGGTATTATTCCGGGACTTCTGCTGTATGGAAGTACTGACCTAGTCCCCGAATAATACTTTCTGCAAAAAGCTTTGAAATATAAGCTCGCCCTCAGCAAGCTGATGAAACAATAAGATTGATAGTCGCTGCTGTTGTAATAAAAGATCCTCTAAAGGGGACACACCGAAAAGTCGAAGTCGTCATCTCTCTGCGTATACGGAAGTATCGACCTGAGCTCTCACGGCCCTCGCACATAACCCCTTTGTGGTATACTCACCTGTAAGACTGAATATTGGGATCTGGATACAGGAGTATATTGAAGTGGAGTGATACAGAATTAAGTTTAAGTTTCTAAAACATTAATTTCGTATCTCGAATCAATTGAAATTTGTGTGAAAATTTAAAGAGGACCTATATACGGCAATCTAGGTAAATTGTTTAGAACTGAGAATGTTTAAAGCTTAACGGTGTTGGTGATATGTCTCATAAAACTGATATGATCCCCTTACACGAACTCACAAAAATATTGTCTATAAATATTTCTTCATTTCTGCATTTCTTTGTTTTACAAGTGGTGTCAATCATTATCTTTCAGAAAATCCAAAAAGATTTTAGTGTGTTTTAGCATAAATTTTGAAAAAGTCAAAAAGATTTTCGACGAATGATATTGAAAAACAGATTTTCAAAATTCTAAGTGCTAAACATGATGAACAGTTGGTTTGGGAGATTGTGTTTGTTTTGATAAGAAAAATGTTACAATTCCAAGTGGTTCATTAGTACCCGATTGATTGATTTGATTGTGATAAGTTTCAAATATTTTTTATATGCTTAAATGTTTGTCATAAAACTTATGTTTGTGGTAGAGTTTTGTTCAGGAAAAGTCAATATTTGAGGGGGAGTGCATGTTGGAGCTGAGGATTTCAAAAGATGTCAACATCAAAGTGAGAAAGTTTGTTGGTGATAAAAGAGAAAGAGTTGAAGATAGAGAGAGAGAAGCCCAGAGACTGATCAAGACTGAAGACACAGTTTTGTCATGACTCGATAGTCGACTCGTCAACATCTGAGGGGGAGTCTGTTGGTGCATGCATCTGTCGACTTCGTCTTGTATCGAGTCTTAGTCTTAGAGTGTTAGATCAGGGCACGTTTTACGAGAAAACAGGAGAGTGTATGTGTTTTAGTTGATAGTTTCGCTTATAGTGATATATGAGTAGGTTCGCTTATGTGTCAGCAAAAGTTCCGCTTGAATGTCAGCTGAAGGTTCCGCTTGAATGACATGTACAAACAAGCGAACCTCAGCAACTATAAATAGTCCTATAAGCGGATCATTAGTAATGGTCTTGAAAACTGTACCGAAGTGCTGCCGGTCCAGGATTTGAATGTAAACTGTCAGAAATCAATGCAAATAGAAGTTTAAAGTGATTTGCTAGCTGTTCCTAAGTCAAATACTTATTTTCCGCATCTGTATTTGATACAATATCCTCTGAACGACTCGTTTGGTTCGAGACACGTTCCTAAAAGATATCAATTATGCATAAAAAGGGTATTTTGGTAATTTACCTAAGGCATATAAACTACCTATCATACAACTACTTAAACTAGGTGACCATAAGGTATAACCTCGGAAGGTTATTCCCTATACACCTATGGTCACTAAATATGTTTGGTCGGATCCTAATGATCGACCAAACGGGTCGTGTTCGAAAGTCTAAGGGGGTGTTTAGTCCGCTTGACTTACGACTCTACACAAGCACTAAACTAAAAGTGACGAGCTAAACATGTCGAAACATGTTTAACAAAGTTAGAAAACAGGTTTGGTATCAAAACAAACGGTTTTGATACATAAAGGTAGCTTGGTTACAAAATACGCGGGAATACGTATTCTGGCCGAAGCTACGACTCGTCACTGAGCCTAGATAACGTGGTAATCAGTAGGTATAGTCACTCGGGACTATAACCATCGTGATTATGCTCACGTTATGAAGTTCAAACGAACTTCATATTGACCATAAACTGGTCAATGCAGAAAGTCAAACGCACTTTGACTTTTACGCAAAAAACGAAAGAAAAGCACGAAAGAATACTTACAGAAGGTCCCCACAAGATTTGAACTCGATTCTCTCTCAGGTAGGAAGCATATACTTCCACTTAGAGAGCTTGAATCAGATTCAAATGTGAGGAATGAATGAAAACATGGTGGGTATTTATAGGAAATCTAGAACCGTTAGGATCGTTTATCGGAAAACGAGCTTCGATCCTAGCCCTCCATGTGTGCCCCTTGTTCTGGAAAACCATTAGAGCCCATAGTATGAGCCCATAGTGTCCAAAATACGATTTGCAAGAGGTAAAACCAGGTGAAACAGCTGTTAACAGGCTGTACATTGATTTTTGCATATCTAACATGCTCTTGCGCCCCGCGTAAGATTCTATGGGGGCTTACACGGGCCGCCTGAGGTCCCTGATCTGCACATAAGTTTCAGAAATTGCAGTTTTGGTCCCTGCATGCTTTTAAGGTCATTTATGACATGTTTAAGCCCCGTTAACCTCATTTCAAGGCTCTAAAATGAAGTTAAAGTATAGGGAACTCAAAACATGCTCAAAAATATCTTGGATGCCGGTTCGTTCGGTCGTACGGTTGCGTTATTCGCTTAATTACGACGGAAGTCGTAACGAACGCAAAAACGATCCAAATTAAGCGACGAATGGAATTTTATCATGCCAAACACTAAAATAAAATATTATAATGCTTACATAAATTTTTGGATGTCCGGATATATTCAGAACGTAAGATATGCGCGAAAATGCAAATTTGTGCACTTTTTGACGCTTTTAGTCCCTATTGATCAATAAAGTTTATTTATGCGCACCAAACACCTCAAAGCCTATTTCTAAGCTATAATAAGGATATTTAGGGCATATTTAACTTATGATCAAGTTTCGGAATGTTCGTTACTATACGAATCGGTATAGTTTCGCAGTTTGACACAATTAGTCCCTACGATCAAACAAACTTGATTTCAACACACCAAACCATCTAAAACTTATTTCTATGTTATGTGGAGGTTATTTGAGGTATGTTAAGCCTATTTCACTATTCCGGAGTGTTTGTTGCATTAAAATGGTTATATTTACGCATCAGTGCGCGTATAACCTTCCAGAAAACGATTTAGAGCTTGAAATCGGACAAGAATTGATATGTGCAAACGATACACATATTTTTACAAATCCCAAGTATGAAATAAAATATTTCTCTGGTTTGGTATTTGTTTGATGGTTGAAGTGACACAGGTGTCACATAGGGTTTCTGGGTAATCATCAGTTACGCGGCGTAACTAACTTAATGGACGAAACGCAGCTGATGACGAAACGGGTGCGTTTCGCCGGAGGATCATCACGACGAAATAGGCACGACGAAACAAATGTGTTTCACCGAGGGTAATCACGACGAAACAGGGGGTGTTTCGTCGAAGGGGATTCACGACGAAACAAGTGTGTTTCGTCGAGTTTGAAAACTGTATAGTAACTTGGATAGGTTTGTTAAGGGTTAACTGGGTTAGTTAGCTGTTATTGATGATGACTTGCATGAACTTGTTTAACTGATAAATGCTATGTGTTAGTTGTTACTCGCATGTATGCGATGATCTTGACTTCGAAACTTGTGAATGTCAACTGATTGTGTATACGTGCATACCATAGGCCTTGACTGATTAATTGGAACCAAGTAATTAATCAAACCGAGCAAACCTATAGATACAACTAGTCTAGTAATATACAACATGGGAAGCCTCCACTGATTATCGTAAAGGTTTGGGAACAAGGATACTGGGTAACACATGGTTATGAAACGAACTTACGATTTCTGAAATGAACTCATTAACTGAACAATCAACTGTGAACTCACTCAACTTTGTTGTTGACTCGTTGCTACATGCCTTGCAGGTCGATAGGTACTCATGGAGCTTGCACAGGGAGGCGCAGTCGTTGTGGGACATGGACAGTGGATGCCATGTTAAAAACATTATGATATTTCGAAATTAATACTTATGTTGGGTTTTCACATTTATGCTTCCGCTAAACACTTAACTATGTTTGTTTTGAACACCTTTCGTATTGATGGGTTGAACTTTATTTATTACTTGCAATGTTCAATATGATTGGTGGCTTGATCATGGTCAGTCACGCCTCCTAGCGGTGATACTCCGCGTGTGGATTTTGGGTGTGTGACAGATTGGTATCAGAGCCATTGGTTATAGCGAACTTGGTTTTAATAAGGGGAAAAGTTTTTGTTAAAACTAGACTATAACCTGTACAGTGCTCAACGATCCACAACGACGCTTCGTTCCATGTGCAAGATAATGAGTGGACGTATCAACATGACTCAAGCCCAGCTGACGGCTTTGATCCACGAACAAGTTGCTGCGGCACTTGCAGCCGCTCAAGCAGGAGGTATACCCTGCAGTCGCAACTCACTCTAGGATCTTTTGATCCTACCCTCACAAACCAACTCTTGTGTTTAACCTTGTCCTGTTCTTATACACAACAGGTCAGAACGCTCAGCCACCTGTATGCACATTCAAGACGTTCATGGACTATCGTCCTAGTACTTTCAGTGGCACTGAAGGAGCCGTTGGACTCCTCCACTGGTTCGAGAAGCTCGAATTGGTCTTCGAGATGTGTGAATGCCCTGAGGCTCGCAGGGTGAAGTATGCCACTGGTACTCTCGAAGGCACTGCGCCGACTTGGTGGAATGCGCAAGTTCAGATGCTGGGGTTGGCGGCTGCTAATGCCACCCCATGGAACGACTTCAAGGAACTGATCAAGCGGGAATACTGCACTCGTGATGACATGCACAAGTTGGAAGTGGAGTTCTTTAACCTGAAGATGACGGGGTCAGAGATAGAGGCATATACAAAGCGATCCAATGAACTGGCAGTGTTATGCCCAACTATGGTAGATCCTCCTATCAAGCGCATCGAGCTGTATCTCAAAGGCTTAGTACCAGAGATTCAAAGCCATGTGACCTCTGCCAACCTTGCTACCATCCAGGATGTTACTCATCTTGCTCATCGTCTCACAGACTAGGCAGTGGAACAGAACAAGCTGCCTAAGCGTATCGGTGCTACTATCACTACTACTACTTCTGCTATTCCCAGTGACAACAAACGAAAATGGGATGGAGCCTCCAGCAAGGGTTCGACTACAGTTTAGTCCCAGGCACAGCAGCGAAAGATCGATGACTACCAGAGTCCTGGTCAGCAATCTTCTGGTAGTCAAGGGCAGGGTGGATATCGAGGAAATCACCCAAAGTGCAATAGATGCAACATACACCACAGTGGTCAGTGCAACAAGGGTCGTTGTCAGAGGTGTCTCAAGATGGGTCATGAAGCCAAGGATTGCAGGAGCTCACGGCCTGTAAATCAGAATCGTCAGCAACAACAGCAAGCACCGCAGAATCAACAACAGCAACAGGGCAACAAGGGATGTTTTCATTGTGGCGTTGAAGGTCACTTCAAGAGACACTGCCCACAGTTAAATCAGAATCAGAAACAGAATCAGAACCACAACCAGGGAAACGGGAACAACAATGGGGGAAACAATAATGACAACGGTGCTAGGGGTCAAGTGTTCGTGCTGGGTCAGGGTGAAGCAAGGAATGATCCTAATGTGGTGATGGGTAAGTTCCTTCTCAATGACTTTTATGTTACTGTTTTATTTGATTCGGGTTCCGATACCAGTTATATGTCCCTAAAAGTTAGTCAATCGCTCACGCGCACACCAACACTTTTGAACACCAAGCATGTCATAGAGTTAGCAAATGGTAAAAGTCTAGAGGCCACACACATAGTTCAGGGTTGTGATCTTGTCCTCGCTGGTCAGACTTTCTCTATCGATCTTATTCCTATAGTTCTGGGTAGTTTCGACATCGTCATTGGGATGGATTGGTTATCCCAACAGCAAGCGGAGATCCTATGAAAAGAGAAGGTTGTTCGTATTCCCCGTTCTGGTAAAGAACCTCTCAAAATTCAAGGCGACAAGAGTGGTGCTGTGGTGGGCATCATCTCCTTTCTTAAGGTCCAGAAGTGTTTGCGCAAGGGCCACACCGCTATTTTAGCACTTGTTACTGACGCATCAACGAAAGAGAAGAGATTAGAGGATATTCCAGTAGTACGCGACTTTCCTCAAGTGTTTCCTGAAGATTTACCTGGGCTACCGCCTCATCGCCAGGTCGAATTTCAAATCGAGCTAGCTCCGGGAGCAGCGCCCATAGCTCGAGCACCTTATCGCTTAGCTCCAACCGAACTGGAAGAATTGTCCAAGCAATTGCAAGAAATTTTGGATAAGGGTTTCATTCGTCCTAGCTCTTCGCCCTGGGGAGCTCCAGTGTTGTTTGTGAAGAAGAAAGACGGTACCTTCCGTATGTGCATAGATTACCGTGAACTAAACAAGGTCACCGTGAAGAATCGCTACCCTCTTCCACGCATTGATGACTTATTCGACCAGTTGCAAGGGTCGAGCTTCTATTCAAAGATCGAACTGAGGTCAGGCTACCATCAACTGAGAGTCCGGGACGAGGATGTCTCCAAAACAGCATTCAGAACACGCTACGGCCACTACGAGTTTCTGGTCATGCCATTCGGATTAACAAACGCTCTGCAGTCTTCATGGATCTTATGAATAGAGTGTGCAAGCCTTACTTGGATAAGTTTGTTATTGTATTCATCGACGACATTCTGATCTACTCTAAGAGTCAGGAGGAACACAAGCAGCATTTACGACTTATTTTGGAACTCCTTCGAACGGAACAGCTGTACGCCATGTTTTTAAAATACGACTTCTGGCTTCGGGAAGTCCATTTCTTAGGCCACGTGGTAAACGGGAATGGGATTCACGTTGATCCATCAAAAGTCGACTCGATCAAGAACTGGCCTGCACCGCGTACACCAACAGAAATCCGCCAATTCTTGGGTTTGGCGGGCTACTACAGAAGGTTCATCAAAGACTTCTCGAAGATTGCGCAGCCGCTTACTCTACTGACTCAGAAGGGGGTCACCTATCATTGGAGTGATGCTCAAGAATCAGCGTTTCAACATTTGAAGAGTAGACTTTGTAGCGCACCTATTCTCTCACTGCCTGAGGGCACAAAATATTTTGTAGTTTATTGCGACACATCCATTCAGGGTCTTGGGTGTGTGTTGATGCAACGTGACAAAGTAATAGCCTACGCATCACGCCAACTTAAAGTTCATGAAAGAAACTACACTACACATGACTTGGAGCTGGGAGCTGTTATTTTCGCACTTAAGATATGGAGACATTACCTGTACGGTACCAAGTGCACCATCTACACCGATCACAGGAGTCTCGAGCATATCTTCAAGCAAAAGGAGGTGAACATGCGACAACGTCGATGGGTCGAGCTATTGAATGATTACGAATGTGCCATCAAGTACCACCCGGGCAAAGCCAATGTTGTGGCCGACGCCCTCAGTCGAAAAGATACTACACCTAAGCGCGTGCGAGCATTACAACTTACCATCCAGTCTAGTCTTCCTGCACAGATACAAGATGCTCAGGTAGAAGCATTGAAACCAGAAAACGTCAGGGCTGAAGCCCTACGCGGCTCAAGGCAGCTATTAGAACAAAAGGAAGACGGCGCCTATTACGTAACAGGACGCATCTGGGTCCCACTCTATGGCAATTTACGAGAACTTGTAATGGATGAAGCACATAAGTCTCAGTACTTGGTACATCCTGGTTTGGATAAGATGTACCACGATCTCAGAACTACGTATTGGTGGCCTAGCATGAAAGCTCACATAGCAACTTACGTTAGCAAATGTTTGACTTGTGCGAGAGTCAAGACTGAATATCAGAAACCATCGGGCCTACTCCAGCAACCAAAGATACCACAATGGAAATGGGAGGAAATTTCCATGGATTTTGTTACTGGCCTGCCTAGATCTCAACGTGGGAATGATACTATTTGGGTGATCGTGGATCGACTCACTAAGTCCGCACACTTCTTGGCTATCAAGGAAACAGACAAGTTCTCCACCTTAGCAGATGTTTACCTTAAGGAAGTTGTCTCGAGGCACGGGGTGCCAACCTCTATTATTTCCGATCGTGATGCACGTTTTACTTCAGAACTGTGGCAAGCAATGTACAAGTCCTTTAGCTCACGATTAGACATGAGCACTGCTTACCACCCGCAAACGGATGGGCAGTCTGAACGCACCATCCAAACTCTAGAAGACATGCTTCATGCATGTGTAATCGATTTCGGCAACGGCTGGGAAAAACATCTCCCGTTAGTGGAGTTTTCGTACAACAACAGTTACCACACCAGCATTCAAGCCGCTCCGTTCGAGGCATTGTATGGGCGTAAATGCCGATCACCTCTTTGTTGGGCAGAGGTGGGTGATAGTCAGATCACGGGTCCAGAACTTGTAGTAGACGCAACGGAAAGGATTGCTCAGATACGACAACGAATGGCGGCAGCTCGTGACCGTCAGAAAAGCTACGCTGATAAGCGCAAGAAACCACTCGAGTTCCAGGTTGGGGATCGAGTGCTACTTAAAGTCTCACCTTGGAAAGGTGTAGTTCGTTTTGGCAAACGAGGCAAGCTCAATCCGCGATATATCGGACCGTTCGAAATCATTGAGAAAATAGGCAAGGTGGCCTACAAACTGAACCTACCAGCAGAACTCGGTGGGGTTCACAACGTATTTCATGTTTCAAATCTGAAGAAATGTCTGTCAGATGAGACCCTCATAGTTCCTTTGAAGGAGCTCACTATCGATGATCAGTTGCGATTCGTCGAGGAACCAGTTGAAATCACGGACCGAGACGTTAAGGTCCTCAAGCACACCAGAATACCCCTTGTTCGAGTTCGTTGGAACTCCCGTCGTGGCCCAGAGTTCACCTGGGAATGAGAAGACCAAATGAAACTTAAGTATCCCCAGTTGTTCAAGAACAATGCAACCACTACTGAGGCTAAAGCTACTACAGAATTTCGGGACGAAATTCCAAACCAACGGGGGGATGATGTGACACCCCAGGAAAACCAGGAAACAACACAACACAACTAGCTTCCTCAGTAACCGCATGCTAAATTTCGGGACGAAATTTCTTTCAAGTTGGGGATAATGTGACAACTCGAGTTTCCAAGATTCTATATTCGCATTAATTGCACGTTAATTGCTTAAGTTGTTTGTTTAAACGACCTGTTTGCCTTGTAATTGTACACGTTGGATTATATGTTGAGATGTTTGTTGGATATGTTATCTATTTAATATGATTATGGTGTTTGGTGATATAAAATGAACCTGTTTGCAAAACTTAAAATATTTAAACCTTGAATGGCCTCGACGAAACAAAAGTGTTTCGCCATCTACACTCTGACGAAACTAAGGAGTGTTTCGCCATCCTTATTTCGACGAAACAAAGTGTTTCGTCGGCCCAACGTTTCGCCGAAGCCCATTAAGGGCCCAGTACGTTACGCGAATATTTATTGTGTATTACGGTTCCATTCGTCACGCTTTTAGCAAATAAGAAACCCTAGAGCTCTCTCTCTCCCTATTGACGGCGACCGTGTGTCCTCGAGGCTCTCTAAATCGATGAAGTTATTATTCTGTTCATCGCGGTTAGTGTTTGACCCTTGCATGATTGTTTGATTGATATCATCGTTAACTGTTTAATTGAAATCATTAGGGATTGATGCTAAGTAATGATTATGTTCATGTTTAGATGATGAATTGTTGTTGATACGATCTGGATTATAGGTTACAGATTGCATGTCGAGTTTGTATTGTTGAGTGATTTAATTGGTTAATAGATAGGGTTTGATGTTCTGTGTTGAATCATTTAGACGGAACCCAATGTCTATGAATGATATGGTGATGCCACCGCTTAGGTTTGATTTGATATTTGTACACCTATATCATCACTGGATTGAATGTTAAATGAATGCATGTGTTAACCTTACGGGTATCAATGATTACTGTGTTGTATGACTGTATGATTGCTGTGTGATGGAAATCGGCGGTTAGCGTTTCTGGGTAATCATCAGTTACGCAGCGTAACTGACTTAATGGACGAAACGCTGCTGATGACAAAACGGGTGCGTTTCGCCGGAGGATCATCACGACGAAATAGGCACGACGAAACAGAGGGTGTTTCGTCGAAGGGGATTTACGACGAAACAAGTGTGTTTCGTCGAGTTTGAAAACTGTACAGTAACTTGGATAGGTTTGTTAAGGGTTAACTGGGTTAGTTAGCTGTTATTGATGATGACTTGCATGAACTTGTTTAACTGATAAATGGTATGTGTTAGTTGTTACTCACATGTATGTGATGATCTTGACTTCGAAACTTGTGAATGTCAACTGATTATGTATACATGCATACCATAGGCCTTGACTGATTAATTGGAACCAAGTAATTAATCAAACCGAGCAAACCAAGGTGAGTTCACACTCTTTCCAAGGCATGGGATTCCCGGTGGGTTGGGAATGGGATTGTATGACTACCCGTACTTTCATCACTACTAAACTACTTACCACCGTCCTCGGATTGGGAAGGACGCCAGTGCTAAATCCTACGTAAAACCTACGTACCATTGTCCTCGGTTTGGGAAGGACACCAGTGTTAAAACCTACGTACTACTATCCTCGGATGGGGAAGGACACCGGCGCTAAACCTACGTACTCGCTACGTACTACTGTCCTCGGATAGGGAAGGGCACTTACGTAAAACCTACGTAAACTCATACTTTCCACTGTCCTCGGATTGGGAAGGAAACCTACAGATACAACTAGTCTAGTAACATACAACATGGGAAGCCCCCACTGATTATCGTAAAGGTTTGGGAACAAGGATACTGGGTAACGCATGGTTATGAAACGAACTTACGATTTCTGAAATGAACTCATTAACTGAACAATCAACTGTGAACTCGCTCAACTTTGTTGTTGACTCGTTGCTACATGCCTTGCAAGTCGATAGGTACTCATGGAGCTTGCACAGGGAGGCGCAGTCGTTGTGGGACATGGACAGTGGATGCCATGTTAAAAACATTCTGATATTTCGAACTTAATACTTATGTTGGGTTTTCACATTTATGCTTCCGCTAAACACTTAACTATGTTTGTTTTGAACACCTTTCGTATTGATGGGTTGAACTTTATTTATTACTTGCAATGTTCAATATGATTGGTGGCTTGATCCTGGTCAGTCACGCCTCCTAGCGGTGATACTCCGCGTGTGGATTTTGGGCGTGTGACAATATCCCTAAAAAAAAAAAATCCTAGAACATTCAGGATGAAGGTATCTCGTTTCACTTCGATAAATGACATCTTGTATAAGAAATCTCTTGCAGGTCCATACTTAAGATGCTTCGAGGATCCTGAAACTAAAGAAGTTCTCCAAGACATACACGAAGGAGACTGTGGCAACCATACTGGGGGCAGAGCTTTATTTTCAAAGGTGTTAAGAACAGGTTACTATTGGCTAACCATGAGGAAGGACGCTATGGAGTATTCTCAGAAGTGTGATGCATGCCAAAGACATAGCAACATACTACATCAGCCTACAGAGCCATTATATCCTATTGTATCCCCTTGGCCGTTCATGAAATGGGGAATGGATATAGTAGGAAAACTCCTTGTAGCTCCAGGAGGAAAAGTCTTCATGTTAGCAATGACATATTACTTTTCTAAATGGGTTGAAGTAAAAGCCTTTGTTCAAGTCAGGGATCAAGAAGTGTTCATCAGCAAATAAACCACAGATTTTGTAAGAGTTGGGGCATAAAAATGATCACATCAACACCAATACATCCTCAAGCTAATGGGCAGGCAGAATCTTCGAAAAAGATAATCGTCAACAACTTGAAGAAAAGACTAGGAGCAAAGAAAGGAAAATGGGCAGAAGAATTACCTTTTGTTCTATGGGCAGATAGGACAACTGTGAAGAATGCTACTGGGCAAACCCCATTTTCTTTGGTATTTGGGGCAGAAGCAGTGATCCCGACAGAAATGGTGATACCGACAGCTAGATCAAGCCTACGGGACCCTGAATCAAATCCTGAAATCTTATGTCAAGAACTGGATACTATTGATGAAACAAGAGATGCAGCAAAGCTAAGGATGGCGGCATACCAGCAGAGGATAGCCAAATCATATAACAAGAATTTAAGGACTAGAAGATTTTAAGTTGGAGATTGGGTGTTGAGAAAAGCTTTCCAGATTACAACCAACCCTGCCGATGGAAAATTAGCTCTAAAATGGGAAGGACCCTATGAAATTGAGTCAGAATCTGGGAAAGGAGCATACCGACTCAAGAATATGGAGGGGGATATGCTACCAAGATCCTGGAATGCTATACATCCAAAGCTCTATTTCAAGTGAGTTTGGAATTTAATTTCTAACTCAAGATGGTATGAATTCTATCTCTTTTAATATGTTTAATATTATTTACTCTTCTTGAACCCAATACTGACTTAAGCATCGAAGGGGTGTTAGCCAAGCTAACACCCACCTTAGTTTAAAGGTGTTTTGCAGAATATGCTTCAGGATATAGCTCCAGGATACACACTCAGGATACTTCGAAAGATTAGAGGATTGGCCCCCTCTCTCACGTTTAAGGGATCCTGATCCCTTCAAAGGTTTAAAGGTATTCACCTTTCTCACGAATTGGGTTTAAACACCCCGCCTGGAGAGCAAGTTATCCAGGGATAGTTCAAGGTGACAGGACCAGTTCATGTAAAAGTGGCTGACAATTTCGTTACTGTTGGCTATACCCTGGATCCTCAAGGTATATAAGGATTGATCACCCTCTTTCACGAAAGGGTATTTTCATACTCTCTAAGGTTTAAAGGTTTTCACCTTTCTAAGTCTTGGGGTTTATACACTCCCGCCTATAGCGCACGAAAATTTGGGGTTTTCCCCAAAATACTTAAGGGTTTATCCCCAGAATATTATGGATCTATCTCCAGGATACTAAGGGTTTATCCCCAGAATATTAAGGGTTTATCCCCAGTGAAACTAAACTTTTTGATAAGTTCCAAAGAAATGACGAACTACGATTGTGTTTACACACGTTCTTCTGTTGGTAAAAAGTTACGGAGTTTAATCACTAAGTGAAGAGATACTCAAGTGTGTCATATATTGATGCAATATCCTGCACAGACAGGGGACATCCGTGTTGGAACATGACGTATGCTGATACTATATCCTATTGGGGACATTTATGCTGGAGCAAGAAGGAAACCTATGCCAACACTATATCCCATTGGGGACATTGTCAATGGTCCAAAGGTCTACTACAAAGTGTTTGCCTAAATCTCTCTGGTATGGATTCTTGTTTAAATTTGCTCTAAGTATAAGACCCTTATCTAAAAAAAACACGGAACTTGTTAACTGTTAGGGGAGGATTTCCTAATGACCTGTGATCCTCAAGTGTTATCCTGTTTGGTGATCCTTACTTCTGTGACAGATAGTGATCCTCAGAAGTGCTTCAGGATCAGGATCATGGTTCATCCTAAGGATCCTTATACTAACGATTGTTCACTTTGAATTCGGTATTGTTTTGCAGGAGTACTGGCTTGGACTTGGTCATGGCGATATTCCTGGAGCATATTCCCTTCAATTCTGCACGTGCTTGCCCATTATGAACGTTATGGAGAACGTAGGGAGAAGGCATGAAATGCGGACAGTTATTTAGGCTAGATATTTTCTATTTTTAAAGGGGATAGCGAGCTATTATTAGAACACTTGGCTATTTTTGGCTACACACACTCGTAAAACTGCACTCACCAGCTCTCGGCGAAACACTAAGCATTTTTTCATATATTTTTACACGATACACTATAGTGATCCTTGTACTTAGCTCGCTATCATCCGAAGTTGTAAAAGGATTATTGTTTAATTTGAGTTGGTGATCGGTAGTTTCCATCACCCGAGGTTTTTTATGCCGGAGATCATTCATTGATCAAGGGCTTTTTCCTCGTATAAATCTTTGTGTCACTTGTGCAATTCATTTCTGAGTGATCCTCATTGTTGTTTACTAATTCAAGCATCATACCCCGTAACAGAGAGTTTGGTTGCATTATCCTTGTCTGATTTTTGACCAAAATAGTTTGGCGCCCACCGTGGGGTAATTGGTGCTTCATTCCTAAGAGATTCTCATTCTCGTGATCATTTTGGTTCATTGCATTCAAGCAGATGGCCTCATCATCAAAGAACACTTCTACTGCGATGTCTACAGTCAATTCATCTCAGGGCATTCCACCTTTGCCTCCACCACCTTCTGGACCTCAGAAAAATGCCGTGTTGATGCACGGAATGTCTGTTGACTGCGTCTACAAAAAGTCTGAAGTCAAAATTGGTCAACAGGGGGTCAAACTATAAATATTATGAAAAATAGAGTTAGGTTCGCTTATTTGTCATTGAATATAGGGGTCCGCTCATAGGGTCTTAGTTGGTCCGCTTTTGTGTCACTTTGTAGCAGGTCCGCTCATATGGCATGTCATATGAGCGAACCCACATGTCTATATATAGGTAAGTCGTCTGAGCGGTCCAGAGAACGGATGTGTGTATGCTGGAGCGAAACTCTGTCAAAATTTCAGTAGAAAAGCAATAAAAGCAAAGGAACTTAATAGGACAAGCTGTTGTAACCTTGCATATTCTGATTCCGTCTTTATATGTGAGGATGAGCTACCCTGACTGACTTTTCGGGTCAAAGAACGGTCCAACAAGTGGTATCAGAGCTCAGGACAAGGAGTTCATACTACTACAGCTTATATCTGCAGAAATCTCTCTTTTCTACTCACTTTCTCTCATACTTATTCGGTTTTTAGTGGTTCCTACGGTCGAAATTGTCTGAAATTTAAGTATAACGTGTAAAACACACTAATCACAAACCCTAGAAAGTTTTAGAGTGAAATTCGGACTAAAAATGGTTAAAACCGGCTAAAAACAGTGGTTCGCGTTTTCGAACAAAGTGGTCCGCTTTTTCGTACATTAGTGATCAGGATCGCTCGAAGTGCCTGTTTAGTTCGCTCTTTCAGACACTTTTACTGACTGGTTCGCTCGAACGGACACTTTCTGGTCCGCTCGAACGTACAATTCTAGTTCGCTCATATTGACTTTGTCTGGTCCGCTCGAACGGACATTACTGGTTCGCTTATCTGAACTTGATTGCTGGTTCGCTTATCTGAACTTGATTGCTGGTTCGCTAATCTGAACCTGTTTGGTTCGCTTATCTGTCACGTGTACAGATTGGTCCGCTTTTGTGGTTCTGTTTTTCAAAAATCTCGGAAATTTTTCTAAGTGTTGGTTGATTTTGCAGGTACGATCAAAATGGATGATATTTTCATGAATCCTTTCAGCGACATGTATGCTTTCACGGGTAGTTCGGGAAACAACGATACATCTTCGAACAATACAAATGAGAATCAATCAAAGGAGAAAAAGAAGGAAGCTTGGGAGTCTGAGAGTGCATTTGGTACATTCAACAAACCTCCGAAGCTTATGGCAATCGAGGAATATAGCCGTTGGTCGAGAAAATTTGAGGATTGGTTGATGGCTTTCGCGTTTGCAAGTTGGAAGAGTTTGAAAAATGGATATGTTCATGGAGACAAAAGTGGAGAAACTTTATCATCAGCTGACGAAATTGAATCCTTTGTGGCAGAGCAAAAGTGTGTGGCATTATTGTTTCAATCGATGCGAGAAGATATCATTTCGCTGATAGATTACTCCAATGCTAAAGATTTGTGGGAAAAACTTGAAAAGAAGTGTCTTGGTAGCAAAGAGATTGTAAAAAATAAAACGAAACTTCTTAGAAAAGAGTTTGACATGTTTAGTTGTCTTAAAAATGAATCGGTTTGTAAAATGATTGAAAGGTTCGGTCATCTGAAGCTGGAACTTGCACGACATAAGATTACGTATTCTGATGAAGAACTTGTTGACAAACTGTTTGATTCATTACCAGATGAAGTGGATTGGAGATATTACGCACTGATGTTGAAGAACACTATTGCTCCTGAAAATTTGACTCCAGATGTTGTGATTGAGAGACTTGAAAGTCATGAGCTTGAATTGAAGAAAACTTACAAAGTCAATCACTCATCCTATCAGCAAAACTTGGATCTTTACTATCCGAAAAGCTTGATGCCGAAAGCTACTTCTCCGAAAACTGCATTTTCTGCTGAGAATGTTTCTTCAGCAAACAAAGAAAGTTAAAGCAGTCCAAGCAGTGGAAGCCACAGTGGTTATCACAGTGGATCTACGTCTTCTGAAAAACGTTCTGATGCGAAGTTTTCATGCAACATCGCGATAGATCTGAAGAACGCACAGAACTTTGATGAAGAGTCGGCCAAGCAACAAATGGTTTTTCTGGCGTCTGTGTTGGAGTCCTATGAAGGTTTCGTGGCCGAAAGATCGGGAACACAAATCTGACAAAAGAAGACTACGATCAGATAGACCCGGAGGAAATGGAACTGATCGATATTCGTTGGGCAATGGCGAGTGCTGTTCGACATGCTCAGCGTTTCATGGAAATTACCGGGAGGAAGACAATCGGAGGTCCGTCTACAAAGCAGGGGTTCGATAAGTCAAAGGTGACATGTTTTAAGTGTAAACAGAAGGGTCATTTCAAGAGGGAATGCAGGAATGCATATGCTGATGAATCTGAGAATCCGTTTCGAGACGACTACTACAAGAAGGCAATTTACCATCAGAATAAATCTGAGCCGCCCAGATTGAAGCAGCAGGAAGAAAACAAAGACAAATCGAGGGCTTTAGCTGTGATTTATGATGATGAGGGTTACGATTGGAGCAAAGAGGTTTTGCCGGAAGAAGATGCTGTTGGTTATGCTTTCATGGCAAAGAATGAGCCTATTCCATGGAAAGATAATCGAAAAGAGGAACAGAAGTATAGATACCGGAAGATGGTTCCTGAAAACAAGATTATCAGACTTTCTGGTGTATATCTAGAGGCAAAAAGAGCGAATAGATGGGATCCAGACAGAGAGTGTTACCTTGATAAGTATGGCAACATCGCAATTGATGACAAAACGCTTGATATCGAGGCCATCATCAAGGAGTATAAAGAAGAAGATGAATATTGGCAGCACAAGTGGTGGGGAACACCAACATCAAAGATGATTGAAGAAGAGAAAGAGAAAGAGAAAGAGGAGAAAGAAAAGAAAGAAAAAGAAGAGATTGATGAAGTGAAAAAGATTGATATGGGCTTGATCGATGTTATGCAGGAGTTGACAGCTGAAAATCTGGGAAAGATGGCTGACAAAGTGCTAGCTGCGAAAGCACTTGAGGTAGATCCTAATTCTGTTTCTGAGTCTAAGGATCAGGTCAGTCCAAATGTGTCAGCTAATGCGTCAGGTAAGAAGATTGATGGAAACATTGACTGCAAAAATTGCACAAAAGAATGCAATTTCTGTAGCATTGTCACGTACCTCAACAATGAGAAAATTAAAAACCTAACAGCTAAAGTCAGCAGTGTTAAGGATCAAATACTCGGTCGTGACAAAACTGTGAGAGCTTCAACTGAACGGATCAAAGAGTTAACTTCTCAAATGGAAAAAGATAAAATTGATCATGAAAAGGTTAAAACTGAAAATGAAAAGTTAATTCTTGAAAACAGTAAAATTTCTGAAAAATTTGAAAAACTCAAAACCACAGTTAAAAAAAGTGATGAACGAATTGGTAAAACGTTTAAAGAAAATGAACATTTGCGAGCTGTGGTGAGAATAAAAGAAGAATCAATTAATAAACAACTGGATGAGATCGCTAAATTGAAACTTAAAGTTCAAGAAGCTGAAATAGAGAATGAGCGAATTCAGTTGAAACTTAACAGTTATAACTCTGCAAGCTTTGTGTTGCAGCATATTGTTCCTAAACCTATAGGAAAAAACAAAGCTGGCGAGGATGTGTTTTCAGATGGTACCGGTGTAGGGTTTCACAAAGTTCCACCGCCGATTTTGCATAATTACACTAAAAAGGAATCTAGGTTGGTTGAACTTGAGGAAGAAAGTGATGTTAAACTTCCTGAAAACATTGATGTCACGTTCACGTCTTCCAATGACGAGGGTGTCCAAAGTGATGTGGTGAAAAGTGTGGTAGACAAAGTGCTTAAAACGGATTGTGACACTTCTGAGGAGGATGGGTGTTTTCTAGACAAATACATTCCGAAGCAAAAGTCCAAAAACTACTTACATGATGAATCTGATCTTGTCATGTACAAGATGTCGGGATCGGATAAGTTGTTTTCGGATTCAGAGTTTCCGATTGAAAATGTTAACATGAACAAATTGACAAATGTTTTCAAACTTGTTGAAGTCAAGTTGTCAGCAGTGAATACTCTGAGTCGAAAGAAAAACAGGGTTTACAACAAGAAAACTGGTTATCCACCGCGTTTTTTTTTTATAATAATAACAGAAAAAACTGGTCGGGTGGTTATCAGGGGGGTAAATCGTTTCAGAAAAAGAATGTTTCACACAAGAGGTTTGTCGAAAAGAAAAAGTTTGTGAACAGTTCAAGTTCACTTGCTGATGAAGAAAGACAAATTTTTTCAAAATCAAACAAAGAATTTTTTGAGAAGAGAGTTTCACAGGCTCAGTCTGAAGGCATGAGTCAGATAGCTGATACTCGTACTTGTTTTAGATGTGAACAGGTTGGTCATATTGCACGAAAGTGTACATATGTGAAGCCTAAGACTGAAGCTGTGAAGACTCAACAAAAGAAGGTTGATGTGAAGGGTAAAGCACCGACGTATGTTGAGAAGAAAGTTGTTGAAAAGAAAAACGCTAAAATCGACAATGTAAAAGTAAAAACTGAACCCGTAGAAAAGTCGGTAACTAAAAATGACAAATTTTACAAAAGGGTTGCAGTAACTCAACAGGTGTGGAAACCTAAAATTGATTCAAATGTTGAGAGGAAAGTTTCAAATTCTGATGAGAAAAAGGATGAAGAGCCAATTATTGTTGATTATGATGCAAATTTTCCGCCTCTCAAGGCTGAAAATTTCAAAATTCAAATTGCGAGAGTCAAGGTTGCACCTAAGGCTGATGAGGCCTGGGTGGACTCAATGTTTGACTAAACAGTTTGAATTGCCGGAGCTTCCTGGTTCGCGAAGCATGAATCGACATCTTTCTTGAAGTTGTTTAAATGATGATTTGTTATGTGCAGGATCTTCCAAAACTTGTATCCAGGTGGATAATGGATAGTGGAGCGTCAAGGCATATGACAGGGAAGACCGCATTGCTGTATGATGTGAATAGCATTAACGGTGGTTATGTGGGTTTTGCGGGTAATCAAGGAGGAAGGATCATAGGTGAAGGAACATTGTCAAATGGCATTATAACGTTTGAAAGAGTTAACTACATCGCTGAGCTGGAGAACAACCTGCTGAGTATCTCCCAGATCTGTGACAGGATGTATACTACTCATTTCACCGACAAAGAATGTTTGATCTTGAAACCGGGATTTGTGATACCTGAAGAGTGGATCATCATGAGGGCACCAAGAGTCAATGATCTGTACGTGTTGGACATGAGCGTTGCTACTACAACCACGGGTCAGGCTAATTGTTTTGTGTCCAGAGCAACAGAAAAAGAGTCAAGGTTATGGCACCGAAAGATGGGGCATATTCACCTAAGGAAAATGAATCACTTGGTACATAACGATTTGGTTACTGGAGTGAATATTAAAGGTTTTCATCTGGAAGGGGAGTGCATAAGTTGTGTCAAAGGCAAACAGAAGAAAAAGTCACATCCCTCAAAGCAAGTCAATTCAGTTTCAAGACCTTTGGAAAGACTTCACATGGATTTGTTTGGTCCAGTGAATGTTAAGAGTATAACAGGAGATTTATACTGTTTGGTCGTGACTGATGATTATTCCAGATTTTCTTGGGTGATGTTTTTGAAATCAAAAGATGAGACTTTTGATAGTTTGATGGCATTATTTAAAAGAATTGAGAATCTGTACCAGAGGCCGATCTGTAGAATTCGCAGTGATAATGGTACTGAATTCAAAAACAGTAAGATGGAAGAATTTTGTGACGAAAGAGGTATACTGCATGAGTTTAGTGCTCCGTACACTCCTCAGCAGAATGGAGTTGCAGAACGCAAAAACCGGACGCTAATCGAGACAGCCAGAACGATGCTTGCAGACTCTAAGTTACCAATTAATTTCTGGGCTGAAGCTGTTTCTGCTGCATGCTATACTCTCAACAGAGTTCTTACTGTAAAGAAGTTCAACAAGACGTGTTTTGAGCTACTCAATAAACGCAAGCCGAATTTGAAGTATCTAGAACCGTTTCGGTCACCCTGTATGGTGATAGAGCCTAAAGGAAAGTTTGGTCCGAAGAGCGTTGAGGGAATCTTTGTGAGTTATTCAAGTCCTTTGAGACGTGTCTTCATTCCAAGCGACAAGCAGATTATTGAGGCAGCAAATGTTGAATGTCAAGGTTACACTATGCCGCCACAGAATCCTGGTGATTCATGGCGTTATCATTATGACAAACTTTGGGATTCGTTTGACATGAGAGAAGAATCAGAGGAAGAAGAAGATTTCTTTGATGAGCTGGATATTTTGCGAGAGTATGAGTCGCAGCTCAGGTTTCCAGCGGAGTATTCTAGAAGACCTCGGGAAACTTCAACTGATGATGAAGCAGGTCCTAGTAATGCTGGTGAACATGATGATGCAGTTGCTCCTGGTAATCAGTCGGAGGTGAATGATGATCAAGAAGCTGAAAATATGCCAATTTTTGACCATGGTGATTCAGACCTTGAGGGGGAGCAGATCCAGTTATCAAGTCAAACAAACCAAGTTGGTGACCAAGATGCAGAACAGAATGTTACTAATCTGGAGGGAAATGTAGAAGTTCCAAGCGAAGTGATGCCGCGAACTCTTTCTTATCATCCAGAGGAGTTGATAATAGGAGAATTGCAATCAGGCGTTCGCACGAGACATCAAATTGACCAGGGCTTAACATGTTTTTATTCTACAGTAGCACCTTTACAAACTGAATTTTCATTAAGTTGTTTTATCTCGCAGGTCGAACCGAGAACTTACAAAGAGGCGCTTACTGAAGACTCTTGGGTCATAGCGATGCAAGAAGAATTAAGTCAGTTTGAAAAGTTGGGGGTGTGGAAGTTAGTTAATTTGCCAGATGGTCAAAGGAAAATCAATACAAAATGGGTTTTCAAATGTAAGAGGGACGATAGAGGAGTGGTTGTAAGGAATAAAGCTCGACTCGTTGTTCAGGGATTTAGTCAACAGGAGGGGATTGATTTTACCGAAGTCTATGCTCCTGTCGCACGGCTAGAGGCTATCAGAATTTTCCTAGCATTTGCGTCTTGGAAGAATTTCAAAGTATATCAGTTAGATATTAAATCAGCGTTTCTTTATGGGAAGGTCAAAGAGGAGGTTTATGTTGGTCAGCCGCCGGGCTTTACTGACCCAATCCACAAAAACAAAGTTTATTTACTGGACAAAGCGTTGTATGGTCTACATCAGGCGCCGAGAGCCTGGTATGAGACTTTGTCTCAACACCTACTCGCTAACCAGTTCATACGTGGAAAAGTGGATGCCACTCTCTTCACTAAAGTCGTTGATGGTCATCTTCTGATAGTACAAATCTATGTGGACGATATAATTTTTGGGTCAACAAATGAGAAATTATGCAAAGATTTCGAACAGGTGATGAAGCAGAAGTTCGAAATGTCATCAATGGGGGAGAAGAAATTCTTTCTGGGTTTACAAGTTGAACAACTTCCTGAAGGAATTTTCATTCATCAAACAAAGTACGTGCATGATATTCTAGAGAAATTTGAAATGTCAAGTTCTACTCCAGTTGCTACCCCACTTGCGACTAATCATGGGATTCACCTAGATCTCACCGGAGACAGGGCTGATGAAACGTTTTACCGTTCCATGATAGGTTCTTTGATGTATCTGACTGCTTCACGTCCTGATATCATGTACCCAACGTGCCTCGCAGCAAGATTTCAGTCTAACCCGAGAGCATCGCACATGATTATTGTCAAGAGGATATTGCGTTACCTGAAAGGTACTCCGTCATTGGGGTTATGGTATCCTAGAAAAGGCGATTTTACGCTCGAAGGGTATTCCGATTCGGATTTCGGATGCTGCAAAGTCAATGCGAAATCAACAACTGCAGGATGCCAGTTCTTTAGTCCGAGATTGGTTACCTGGCAGTGTAAGAAACAAACATATGTGGCGCTATCTACATGTGAAGCGAAGTATGTTTCTGCTAGCAGTTGCTGCTCTCAGATCCTGTGGATACAACAACAGATGCGCGACTACGGTTTGCAGTTTCTTAACACACCTTTGTTTGTTGATAATGAGGCCGCAATTAATATAACTAAAAATCCAGTACATCACGCTAAAACTAAACATATCGAGATTCGTCATCACTTTATTCGCGATTGCTTCGAGAAAAAGTTGATACGAATTGAGAAAATCCACACTGACGAACAAAAAGCTGATTTGCATACCAAAGCTTTTGATAAAAATCGGTTTTAATATTTGTTAAAACTTAATGGTATGAAATTGCTTTCGGTGTCGGATGGGGTTGTGAGCGTTGATGAGAGTACTGTTGCGGATGAAGATGAGAAACAATCTGCGATGGTTTGTCGGTTTTTTACGTGTTTTGGTATTTAGGGGGAGATAGATAGTTGTACATAGTTTATTTTCAGGAAAAATACAAAAACAGTAAAAATGCAAAAATACAAAAACATGATAAAATTGAAAAAGAGCTTGTGTATATAGGGAAAATGATAGTACATCAGCTAGACAATTACAGTATGCTAAAGATTTGGAAAGACAAAATGAGTTAAACAGTCTCACTAACAATGTGTCGATAGGTTTTCGTACATTTAGTAGATTTATTCGGGATATAAACCTAAAATTTCAAACTGGTGAAATTCGTGGGGAACACTACTTGGATATATAGGTAACCCCTGAAATCTCGTTTGAAAGGTCTTGTATTCTGATATACTAGGTGTTTGTACTCTATGATGTCTGGGGTATTATTTCGGGACTTCTGCTGAACGGTAGTTCTGACCTAGTCCTTGGCTAATACTTTATCCAAAATGCTTGAAATATAGCATGAAGCCCTCAGCTGATTAGACAATAAAATTGATAATCAGTTGTTGTAGCTGAAAAAATCCTCTAAAGGGGACACACTGCTAAGTCGAAGCTGATATCTCTCTGCTGAACGGAAGTTCTGACCTGAGATCCCTCAGTTCTCGCATTTAACCCCTAATTTATGTACAAACATCATTGTAGTATTCTTGCCTGTAAGACTGAATATTGGGATTCTGGATACGGGAGTATATTCAAGAGGTGGGACACATGAATTGATCTAAGTTCTTAAAACACTTAAACGGTATCCTGAATAGATTGAAGTTTGTGTGAGAATTTAAGATGGATCAGTATATCGACAATCGAGGTGAATTGTTTAAGTCTGAGTATGTAATGTAGCTTAATGGTACTTGTAATATGTCTGAAAAGCTGATATGATTCCCTGACACACTCGTCAAAATTAAAACTTGTAAATAGTTTATTTTCCGCAATTTAAGTTTTCTGTTATTTCATTTCTTAGTTTAGATCATCTTAAAAATCCAAAAAGATTTTATTTCTACTTTATTTTAGACAAACCAGAGTGGAAAGTTGATTGTCGGATTCTAGAAAGATGAAGCAGATGCAGGAGATTCTGAGCTGAAGAATGAGGAGAGCTTACATTGATGGAAGTTTGTTTGTTTTCTGTGTCAAAAACAAGTTCATTAATTTGATACTTGTTATTTTTAGAAAAAGTTGAAAATGATTTTACTAAATCAGTTGAATTCGTCAAAAGATCAACCAGGGTCATTAAATTGAACTTGGTAGATTAATCAGATGTTCAGGGTCATTAACTTGAACTTGAATATTTGAGTAGATTGCTAGAACTGATTAAATTTGTCTTTATTGGTTGAAAAAGATGAATTTTAATGTTATTGGTTGAGTAACAGGTTTGGAGACTTTATTATTCCCAATGAAGGCAAATTGTCAAAGCTTGAACCAGATATCTCAGATCCCAGCATACTGAGAGGGGGAGTCTGTGAAAGAGGGAGTCTGGATCAACAGCTATTGGGAAGTTGAAGTTAGAAGCCAGGTGTTAATCTTGAAACCTGTGAAGAATGCTGGTGAGAATAGACAGAGTTGGAGAAAAGACTAAGACTGAAGACTACGGATCTAAAGACTATTAAAGACTTCGTCAACATCCAAGGGGGAGTCTGTTGATGCACGGAATGTCTGTTGACTGCGTCTACAAAAAGTCTGAAGTCAAAATTGGTCAACAGGGGGTCAAACTGTAAATATTATGAAAAATAGAGTTAGGTTCGCTTATTTGTCATTGAATATAGGGGTCCGCTCATAGGGTCTTAGCTGGTCCGCTTTTGTGTCACTTTGTAGCAGGTCCGCTCATATGGCATGTCATATGAGCGAACCCACATGTCTATATATAGGTAAGTCGTCTGAGCGGTCCAGAGAACGGATGTGTGTATGCTGGAGCGAAACTCTGTCAAAATTTCAGTAGAAAAGCAATAAAAGCAAAGGAACTTAATAGGACAAGCTGTTGTAACCTTGCATATTCTGATTCCGCCTTTATATGTGAGGATGAGCTACTCTGACTGACTTTTCAAGTTAAAGAACGGTCCAACATGCTGAGAAGAAACCAACTCCCATTTTCTCAAAACCTCCAACTTCTTCTGCTTCTTATACTCATACAACTAGTGACTTGTTTACTCTGATTTTGCAGATGAAGGAGCATATACAGCAGCAGGATAAGACCAATGAAAGGATTCTTAGAGAAATTGGAGATATCAAGAAATAGAAGAGATCAACAGAGGATCATTCCCCATTGATGCCCAGATCTTTGAATTTCGATACGCCGGTTAGAACTTCTCAGCCTTCAGTGGTTCCAGACGTTCAATATGTGGGAGGACCAAAAGGAGTGCATTACGGATCAACAGCAATGACTCAGGCTTCAGGGTCATACTTCCAACCAGCAGGATCACATCCTCAGCATATAGGATCCTTCGCAAGCTCAGGAGGATACTCAGGAGCGCAGCAGACTCAAGGATTCTGGCCGTTTCAAGGATCCTCTCAGGTTCAAGGATCCTCCTATGTCCTAGGATCCTCTCAGGTTCAAGGATCCTCGTAGGTTCAAGGATCCTCCTATGTCCCAGGATCCTCGCCGGTTCAAGGATCCTCCTATGTTCAAGGATCCTCTCAGGTTCAAGGATCCTCCCAGCTTCAAGGATCCTCTCAGTTTCATGGATCCTTCCAGATTCCGGGATCTTCTAGGAGTTTGCAATCAGGGAGTTCCGATATCCATCAGGGAGATTTTATTCCAATGCAGACCATTGCTTCTACTGGTCCTTCTATCATCCCGGAGTCTCAACAATATGGATTCACATCCACTCTTCCTAATTTGAACCCAATGGGAGGTAACACTTTCAATAATTCTTATACCACTAATCCTGGCCTTATGCAGGATACAGGTATCAATCATGCCATGGCCAGAGAATTGCAAAAGTTAAAGGATATGATATCGAGTGTCCCAGGAGTGGTCAAGCCTATCCCGGAGATTGCAGATGGGAGCCATAAGATATCTTGTTTTGCACCACCAATCTGTGATGCTGAGATACCCAAGAGGTTCCACGTGCCAACCATGAAGTTGTATGATGGTTCAACAGATCCTGAAGAACACATAGCACAATACAGGGAAAGGATGGAGATCAATCCCATCCCAGAAAGGTTAAAGGAAGCATGTCTGTGCAAGGGATTTGGATCCACTCTTACTGGATCGGCTCTTAAATGGCTGCTAAGTCTTCCTCCTTACTCTATTACCTCGTTTGCTAATCTAGTTAACCTATTTAATAATCAGTTTTCTTGTAGTAGAAAATTTGAGCGTTTAACTAGTGATCTGTATAGGATAACCCAGGGTCATAATGAATCATTAAGGGATTAATTACTAAATTTAGTAAAGAATCCTTAGATATCCCTAACCTGGATATAGCTACGGCTGTTGAAGCCTTTAAAATGGGATTGCTTAGGGATTCATTATTCTATGCTGATCTTGTTATGACACCATGCAGGAACCTAGATGAGGTAAGAACCCGGGCACTTAGGTTCATCCGGCTAGAGGATGACAAGAGGATCCAGGAGAGGCTAGCAGGATCCTCAAAGCAAGAGAAGCAAGGACCCTCGTTCAAGAACAACAAGTTCAGATCCTACAACAAATCTGATAACCAGAATGTGCATGCTGTTGAACAAGAAGAGGATGATGAGAATTATCCTCTAATTTCTGAATATTGTTTTTCTGTTGATAACAATGAACTAATCCTTGCGATGCAAAATTTAGGTGATAAAGCTAGATGGCCCAGGAAAAATGAGAGGCCAGCTGCGACTAAAGATAAGTCAAAGTGGTGTGCATACCATGAAGATTTTGGGCATCTCACAGAAGAATGCATCGCACTAAGAAAAGAAATTGGATACTTGTTGAGCAAGGGGCACTTGAAAGAGTTATTGGGGAGAAAGAAGTCAAGGACTCAGGATCTTGAAAGGATCCCGGAGAAAGCTCCAGCCCCTCCAGCGAATGCACAAGTTATAAACTTTATTTCTGGAGGATCAGACATTTGTGGAACATCCTTCTCTGCAGCTAAAAGGCACGCAAAGGAAACCAAGATGGATAATGGAGATAGACCCATTCGAACATCTAGTGTCTCCAAAGGAAAAGTCATAACTTTTGATGAGGATGATCGTGTTGACATTCAGGATCCTCGTCACGATGGTTTGGTTATCACCCTTTTTATTTCTAACCATTTTGTTCGCAGGATCCTTATAGAAGGAGGAAGCTCTGTGAATATCATCCAGCTTGATGTCCTTAAGAAGATGAACATCCCTGAATCCGATATCGTACCAAGATCCTCTGTGCTCATAGGATTCAGTGGAGAGACTAAGAATACTCTGGGGGACATTAAATTCCCAATTTATATCGAAGGGCTGCATTCTTACCAAAAATTTTATGTTATTGACTGTTTATCTTGTTGTAATGTTATCCTTGGCAGGCCTTGGATACATGATATGAAGGCAGTCCCATCCACCTATCATCAATGTGTGAAGCTTCCTAGTCCTTGGGGCATAGTGAAGATTGATAGTGATCAGCAGGAAGCTAAGAACTGCTACACCTCATCAATGAAACCAGCCTCAAAATCAAAGGAGCAATAGCAATTAAAGTATCCTCCAAGGGATGTCTTGGAGGCAAGAGAGCAGGATGTAGTAGAAATCATTATGTATCCTGGTGATCCTGAATCCAAAGTTTATATAGGATCAGGGATCTTTGGCGAAATGAGAGAAGACCTCATATCTTTCCTCAAAAGGAGGAAAACTACCTTTGCATGGAAACACGAAGACATGACAGGTATATCTAAAGATGTAATCACTCACAAACTTGGCATTGACAGGTCCTTTAAACCAATCCATCAAAAGAGGAGGAAGTTTGCACCAGAAAGAAATGCCATTATCCAGAAGGAGGTAGAAAAATTACTCCGAGCAGGTATGATTAGAGAGGTCAAGTATCCAAGATGGTTGGCCAATGTGGTTGTTGTTCAAAAGAAAAACGGAAAGTGGAGGGTATGTGTCGATTTCACTGATTTAAATAAGGCATGTCCCAAGGATCCTTTCCCATTACCCCACATTGACTCCATGGTGGATGCAACCGCGGGTCATGAACTGTTAACTTTTATGGATGCTTCATCTGGATCTCAACAAATTCAGATGGAACCATCTGATCAAGAGGATACAGCCTTTATGACTCCAACCGGTATATATTGTTATGTTGCTATGCCATTTGGACTAAGAAATGCAGGTGCAACTTATCAAAGGCTAGTGAATATGATGTTCAAGGATCAGATTGGATACACTATGGAAGTCTATATAGACGATATGGTGATAAAATCCAAAAAGGCTGAGGATCACCTAAGGGACTTGGAGGAAGCATTCGATATCCTTGACAAATATAACATGAAACTTAATCATTCAAAATGTCACTTTGGTGTTAAAGCAGGTAAATTCTTAGGATATATGGTGACAAAGAGAGGCATTGAAGCCAGTCCACAACAAATCAAAGCTATAGTGAACATCAAGTCCCCTGCCAATGCTAAGGTTGTTTAAAGATTAATAGGCAGGATTGCAACTTTAAACAGATTCATATCAAAATCCTCAGAAAAGTGTAAGGAGTTCTATGATATCCTAAGGAAGAACAAGAAATTCGAGTGGACTGAGAAGCATGAAAGTGCCCTAAGAGCTCTTAAGGATTACCTATCCTCGGCCCCAGCCTTGATGAAACCAGAAAAAGGAGATGTGTTATCCTTGTACCTTGCGGTATCCTCAAAAGCAGTAAGTGCCGTCCTTGTTAAGGATCACGAAGGTGCACAACATCCTGTCTATTTTGTAAGTAAGAGTTTACTTGATGCTGAATCCAGGTATTCACACCTAGAAAAACTTATTCTTGCATTAATTATGGCATCTACTAAATTGAGACATTATTTTGAAACTCATGCCATTATTGTTAAAACTAATTTTCCAAATAAGAATGTCCTCAGGAAACCTGAAATGTCAGGAAGGATGGCTAAGTGGGCAGTGAAGCTTAGTGCATATGATATAAGATATGAGCCCAGGACAGCCATTAAATCCCAAGCATTAGCTGACTTTGTGGCAGATTTCAGTAGTGATTTGCAAAAGGAAGCTGAATTAGAAGTCCAGCAGCTAGAGGAGACCAAGGATCCTTGGATACTCTATACTGATGGATCCTCAAATGTCAAAGGAACAGGGCTTGGAATACTACTAAAATCGCCACAGGGGGACATAATACCCCACTCTATAGCTTGTGAGTTCCAAACTACTAACAATGAGGCTGAATATGAAGCCTTGATAGCTGGTTTGGAAATCGCTAAGCATATGACGATCAGGTATCTTGAGGTACATGTAGATTCATTATTAATTACTAATCACTTTAATGGATCCTATGCGGTTAAAGGTGAAAAGCTAACCAAATATTTGGAGATAGTCAAAGAATTGGCACTCTCTTTTGTTCCTTTAGTTTGACACAGGTACCAAGGGAAGAAAATACAGAAGCTGATGCGTTGGCTAATCTAGGATCATCTTTGAAGATCCCGGAGGATATAAGTATCCCCATTATCCATATCCTGGCTCCTTCCATCGAGGATCATGTGGCTATGGAGATAGAAGAGGATTCTGCAATTATCCCTAGTGAGGATACTCAATCAGGATCTTGGATCCTCCCAATCATGAGATACTTACAACATGGAGAGATTCCTACAGGAGAAAACCCTAGGGCCTTCAAAATTAAGGTATCTCAATTTTAAATAATATGTTGTATAAACGATCTCTTGCAAGACCATATTTAAGATGCATTGAGGATCCTGAAATCCAAGAAGTTTTAAAAGACTTCCATGAAGGAGATTGTGGAAATCACACTGGGGGCAGGGCATTATTCTCAAGGATCCTGAGGACAGGATATTATTGGCTAACTATGAAGAGAGATGCTGTGGAGTATGCTAAGAAATGTGATCCTTGTCAGAGACACAACAATATCCTTCATCAACCAGCTGAATTTTTGCATCCTATATCCTCCTCTTGGCCATTTATGAGATGGGGTATGGATATAGTTGGTAAGCTCCCTAAGGCACCTGGTGGAAAAGTGTTCATGCTTGCTATGACTGATTACTTATCCAAGTGGATAGAGGCTGAAGCTTTTGCCCAAGTCAGAGAAAAGGAAGTTATATCCTTCATTAAAAGAAATATTATAACTAGATTTGGTATTCCTTCTGAAATCATATGTGATAATGGTTCCCAATTTATTGGGGGCAGAACTACTAACTTTTGTGACAGCTGGGGGATTAAGATGATAACATCAACACCAGTCCACCCACAAGCTAATGGTCAAGCAGAATCATCCAATAAGATCATCATCAACAATTTGAAGAAGAAGCTTGGATCCAAGAAAGGGAAATGGGCAGAGGAACTACCTTATGTGCTTTGGGCTGATATGACAACTCCTAAGAATGCTACAGGCCAAACTCCATTCTCTTTGGTATTTGGGGCAGAATCAGTGATCCCTACAGAAATGGTAGTTCCAACTGCTAGAACAAGTATTCGTGATTCTGAGGAAAATGATGAGAACTTGGTTCAAGACCTGGATACTATAGAAGAAATCAGGGATTTGGCGAGGATAAGGATGGCCAGCTATCAACAGAGGATGGCTAGTGCTTACAACAAAAATGTCAGGATCAGGAAGTTCCAAATTGGTGATATGGTGTTAAGGAAAGCATTTCAAAATACCACCAATCCTGGTGATGGAAAGTTGGCACCAAAATAGGAAGGCCCTTACTTGATTGAAGCTGAGGCAGGAAAGGGGGCATATCGGTTGCTAACAATGGAAAGTGATTTGCTACTTAGAGCCTGGAATGCTGTCCATTTGAAGAAATACTTCATGTGACAAGGATCCGTGATCCTCACATGATAAGTATCCTTGAGGGATCCTTAAAGCATAGATGATCCTAACTTTGGTAACATTCTAATGTCAAACTATTTCATTTCCTTACTTTCTCATATAAGGATAAGGATCCTGCATCCTTTATCCACCTTTCACGTGATTCTGAGTTTTGAAGGTTCAGGTATCCTTACCGAAAGGATGGTTATCCACAAAAGCAACCAGTTACTTTGGTTTGACCCCAACTATTTGGGTTTGACCCCAGTTCCGCCAGTAGCGCACGATGATCCTGGTATAGTTCATGGCAGTGGGACCAGTACTCGCTTTAGGGGCTGATAATTCCATTGTACTGGCTATACCTAGGATCCTACGTATAATGGTAGACGTACCATACATCCGCTCCTAAGGTTTCTAACGTTTTCACGTTAGCTAAGGTTTTGGCATGTTCATGTCACTAAGTTTGGACAGTAGCCAGTGAGGGCCATACTCCAGTTTACACACGATCCTTTGGGCTTGTCCCCAGTTATCCTTGGGCTTGTCCCCAATTATCCTTGGGCTTGTCCCCAGTTATCCTTTGGGCTTGCCCCCAGTTGCTAACTTTTATCTTATATTGGCTTAGTCCCAAGTTATGTTCTATTTCAGGTCTTTGAAGTTAAACAACCAAGGATCCTTGATCCTTACTTCTTACTAAGGTTTGTCTTATGGTTATCCTGGTTATAGTATCAATGGTTAGGATCCTAACTTGGATCCTCAGGTATGATCCTTAACTATCTTGATTTTATTCATTGATTATTTGAATAACCCTTGTACTTTGACAACTGAACTTATGATCCTTAAAATATACTACTTTTTGGAATTTTTCAACTATAGGATATTTGATCCTGGATCATATCCTAAATATTTTCTATCTAATTTGTTCAACATTTCTTATTTAGACAAGTGTATATCAAAACAATTGAAAATTAAAAGGATGTACAAGGATAACAACAAAAGATAAGCCAAAAAAGATTAAAGTTATTTTATTAACAAAAGTTTAACCGTCAAAAGTTGTCAAAATTGCCAACCCACGTTTCTACCAGCAAAACGTGGCCCGTCCACATGGGTTGGCAACGGGTGTCCATTGTTTATGCGGTTATAGCATGTGCAGGAAATTAAAGGCGGCAGGATCACAATGGCTTCATCCCCCAAACAGAGGATCCCTCCACCATTTGTAATCCTATCTATTGTCTAAAGGATCCTGGATCCTTAACCCTAAAACTATTGTTCAAGTAGAGACCATAATTGTTTTAAAAACATCACAACCACAAAACTACCACCAAACCTAAAAATTGGGCTCCGACTATGTCTAGAAGTGTCCATCATCGCCCAACCATGCAGCCTACACCTTCGCTGCATCACCATCTCCAGCTCCACTAGCTTCACCACCATGATCCTTGCCACTGCCGCCAGCCTCGATTGTTAGGATCTCCTCAGCCTCCTCCTCGTCGTCCAGCTCAGCCAGCCTTGCCTTCCAACCTTCTACATCCCAGTTGCTCTTGTCGAAGTCAGGATCCTAAGCTTCCAAGGCCATCTGCAATTTGGTCTTGTACATAGCTATGGCAGCAGAGACTTTAGCATCCTAGGTGATCTCGTGCTTCTCGTAATCAGCATTGATCAGAACCTTGGCCGTTTCAGCTTTGGCATTTTGAAGGTCTTTTTGGAGGTCGGCAATCTTAAGATCCTTGAGCAGTGCAACTTGTTGGAGGTCAGCAATCTTTCTGTCCTGCTCCTCGACATGCCCAACATAGTCTTCAATTTCGGCCAATTTCTGCAAAAAAGACAAAGCAGTTCAAGATCAGGTGATCGTCAAACAAGCTGGATACCTAAGCAGGGACAATGATCCTCACCTCGTTGAGGTATTCAATGAACTGGTGGCGAATCAGTGGCAAACCCTGCAGATCCTCAGCTTCAGAGGCTTTTCTTTTCTTGCCACCCCTTCCTTTAGCGGGTGCCTTGGGGATTGAAGCAGTTGGGCTGGCAGGAAGCTTCTTCTTGGAGGATCGTACGTTGTCCAGATCGGTCACGCTGAACTTGGAGGCAGACTTTGAGGATTTTCCGGCACCTGCACGTTCGAAGCAAGATAAGTATCCTTATCCTATTTCTATTTAACTATTTATTCAAGTTTTTAACTGTACAAAAAGCAGGATACTTACTTGACATGGTGACTGAGCATGAGGATACCTCTTGTGAATCCTGGGTGATTATCTTGAATGATCTTGTTTCAGGACCGAGTCTTCTAAATGCAGCAAGCCTTTCCTCAGTGACAGGAGATGGTATGAGGTGTGAAACACTGACAGCTGTACAACAAAAAACAAAAGGGTGTTAGTGATCCTAATACAACGATAAAGTTACTTGGTGATCCTTCTCAGGATCCTCTACCCTACCATGGGTGGTCCACTTTCTTGGTAGATCCTTCCCGTCTGGGATAGAATCTCTTCTGACAAAGAAAAGCGTCGTTTCCAGTTTGTATCATCCTTGGTGGCTTTAAAAATGGGGTGTTCTTCATCGGGTTTTCGCTTGAAGAGATATCGGTGGGATCCAAACGTAGTGAGATCATACATCTCAGCCAACTCCGACATTCCTAGGTCAATCCCTTCCTGCTCAATGATCCTTTCAAGGGTATGTAAAACCCTCCAGATCATTGGCATAGCTTGGATATAAGAAATGCCAGTTAGAGAGAAGAAGGATTGGGTAAAGGCTGGAAAGGGATAGGTATATCCTATGGTGAACGGGGTAACAGGAAAGGCAATCCAAGTTTCAGAGACATAATTGCTTAAAGCAGTGGGATCAAAGGATTTGAAAACGGTGTTCGCCGGAAAACAATAGCGGATTCTATCAATCTGTGGATCGGTGAAACAGCAGTGTTCTTTTGCGGAATCTTTGATGATCCCTTGACTCTTCAAAGGACTGTTCTACTGGTGATCCTTAGCGGGAGAGTTCCGGAGCATCATTTTTGACGAGATGATGGTAAAGGAAGTAAAACAGAGTAAGAGAAGGAAGAAGAAAAGAGAATACCTGATTGATCTTCAGATGAGAATTTAAAGGGAGTTTCTCTTAGATTTAAATGCAAATTGATCCTATCTCTAATTCCTATTTATAATCATGATCTTGCAGGGTAGTCACTTCTGTGATGTCAGATGTGCAACGGCTAATCCATGTTTAACGGCTAGTTATCCGTTAGCTAGTTGCGGATAAGATCAACAAAATATAACTCATTTATTTTATATAATCACTCCTTATATTTTGGGGGCAATTGTTAGGGGAGGATTTCCTAATGACATGTGATCCTCAAGTGTTATCCTGTTTGGTGATCCTTACTTCTGTGTCAGATAGTGATCCTCAGAAGTGCTTCAGGATCAGGATCATGGTTCATCCTAAGGATCCTTATACTAACGATTGTTCACTTTGAATTCGGTATTGTTTTGCAGGAGTACCGGCTTGGACTTGGTCATGGCGATATTCCTGGAGCATATTCCCTTCAATTCTGCACGTGCTTGGCCATTATGAACGTTATGGAGAACGTGGGGAGAAGGCACGAAATGCGGACAGTTAGTTAGGCTAGATATTTTCTATTTTTAAAGGGGATAGCGAGCTATTATTAGAACACTTGGCTATTTTTGGCTACACACACTCGTAAAACTGCACTCACCAGCTCTCGGCGAAACACTAAGCATTTTTTCATGCATTTTTACACGATACACTATAGTGATCCATGTACTTAGCTCGCTATCATCCGAAGTTGCAAAAGGATTATTGTTTAATTTGAGTTGGTGATCGATAGTTTCCATCACCCGAGGTTTTTTATGCCGGAGATCATTTTCATTGATCAAGGGCTTTTTCCTCGTATAAATCCTTGTGTCACTTGTGCAATTCATTTCTGAGTGATCCTCATTGTTGTTTACTAATTCAAGCGTTATACCCCGTAACAGAGAGTTTGGTTGCATTATCCTTGTCTGATTTTTGACCAAAACATTAACTATGGGAGTTTGTGTTATACCAAATTTTTATATTCGCTAAGTGTTTTTCAAGTTATAAAAGAAAAATATTTTTAAGGATTTTTGCAAATAACACATAATATAAAAAAACAATAAAATGCAAGAACAACACAAAGATAAGGTCAAAAGTTAGATTTATATTAACGATTCGAAAGGTTGCACCCTTGGTTTTGTTTTAAACCAAAACCCATCCACCAAGGGTAGAACAAAGTCTAAAGCATATTAAAGATAACAGTCGAAGGCTTTGTCTTGAAACTCAAAATCCTTCCACCTTCAACTGCTATAATATTCACATCAACGACCAAGGGCTTCGTCCTGAAACTCAGGATCCCTCCAACCTTGGTCATCATATTGTACTAATGTCTAAAGTGCAGGAAAGTAAATCGTTCAACATGAAAGAAAAAGAAAAGTGTTCAACAACCAACAACCATTGAACTTAAAAAAGCGGGCTCCGGCGTAGGCATAAATATCCATCATCGCTCACTTTGCCACCCGCTGACGGGGTAGCACCAGCTCCACTATCACCAGCTTCTTCCGCCGTCTCACCCGCCTTGGAAGATTCGCCAATCTCCGGCTTGGCAGGATACGTCACAGGACTGCAACCAAGATCCTTCAGTTTCTTCTCCCAGACATCAACGGTCCAGGTTGGGCATTTAAAGCCCGCTATCCTGGCTTCATAAGCCATCTTAAGCCTGGCCTGAAGGAGGGAAACTACGACGGAACCCCTGTGGCCATCCCTGAGTGAAGCCATATCTTGCTTATGTTGGACCTCGGCGACAACCAGCTCGATCTCAGCATTCTGAGTGGCCTTCTTCACTACAGCTTCGGCATCCAGAGTCACCTTTTTTAACTTATCTTCATAATGTTATGACCTGGCTGTGACGATCTTCCCCTGATCCATGATAATGATCTTAGCTTTCTTCAACTTGGCCTCCGAGATCTTCACTGCTTCACAAGCTTCGGTGTAGAGATGCGTCAGACGCTCAAGACCCTACAAAACAGAACTCAGGTATTGTTAATATAATCTAACCAGGGTATCGATTCAGCATATGTGTGCAGGATGTAGGATAAGGACATTTACCTGGTTAAGGAAAGAAGTCGTGAAATGGCTAGATTCCATGAAACCAAGGTTCTTGTAGGAAAAGACTTCAGCGATGACAAGAGAATCAGATTCTTTCCTCTTATGGGAACTAGAAGCACGGAGCTTCGCTGCTGAGGAAGGCTTGGGCATGGCTATAGGTTTAGAACTAGTTGAAGGCTTGGATTCTATGGAAGGCTTGGAGCTAGGCTCTTTCTTTACTGGAACGGTTGCCGGGAAACTGTCAAGCTCTTCCAGATCGAAAATTGGAACAAGTTTGCTGGAATCTACATAAAAGGGAAGTAATTTCAATTTTTATATGTTAATACATCAACTAACCAAACATGTGCAGAAATGTATTTAGAACATACATCCTTACCCGACGTATTGGAGGATGAATGTTGACTTGAACTTAAGTGACTAAGCCAAAAAACAAACCCGCTCAGCTGAAGAAAAATCTGGCCGGATGTTCCAATCAAATGGCCGGATGACGTTCCATCAGGGAAGGTTCCAGAGGCACGTAGAGCGGCCATGTCGGCATTATCAAAATTGCAAACCTCTTTCTCGGGCTTGCCAAGCAGATTGTGTGCCGTGAAGGTTGGCTTGGAGTCGCCGGAGCATGAACGAGTGCGTTTTGCCATGAGATCGGTGACGACGGAAAAGATGCACAAAGAAAGAATAGAGAGAGGGAATACCTGAATGGTCCGGTACAATGTGATTGTTAGGGGAAGATTTTCCAATGATCAGTGATCCTCAACTACTGTCAGGCTTAGTGATCCTCAATTCCGTTGAATTAGTGATCCTTAGAGGTTATTGTGGGATCAGGATCATAGATCATCATAGTGATCCTTACACTAACGATTGCCTGCTTTGTATATGATCTTGTTTTGCAGGAGTACGAGCTTGGACTTGGTCTTGGTCTTGGCGATATTCCTGGAGCATATTCCATACTTATTCCGCACATGCTTAACTAAAGTGGACGTTATGGAGTTCGTGGAGGACTTGCTCAAAATGCGGAATGTTTGTTAGCTTAGATATTTTCCATTTTTAAAGGGGATAGCGAGCTAAGTAGAAACACTTGGCTATTTTTAGCTTAACACACATACACTCGCAACTGCTCTCACCAGCTCTTGACAATTCACTTGGCGATTACATACTTTTCTGCACATTACACTATAGTAATCCTTGTAATTAGCTCGCTATCATCCGAAGTTGTAATACATTTTCTTGTTTAATCTGAGTTGGTGATCGGTAGTTTCCATCACCCGAGGTTTTTTATGCCGGAGATCAACTCTTGATCAAGGGCTTTTTCCTCGTATAAATCTCTGTGTCACTTGTTCATTACATTTCAGAGTGATCCTTAATATTGTTCATTGATTCAAGCATCACACCTCACACATAAAGATTTGGTTGCATTATCTTTGCTTGATTTTTGACCAAAATAGTTTGGCGCCCACCGTGGGGCAATTGGTGCTTCATTCCTAAGGAATCCTCGTTTTTGTGATCATTTCGGTTCGTTACAACCAAGCAGATGGCTTCTTCAGTGAAGAACACTTCAAGTGCAATGTCTGCGGTTAATTCATCCCAGGCGTTCCACCTTTGCCTCCACCACCTTCTGGATCCCAGAAGAATGCTGAAAAGAAACCGACTCCTATTTTCTCAAAACCTCCAACTTCTTCTGCATCTTATACTCCTACTACTAGTGACCTTTTTACTCTAATTTTGCAGATGAAGGATCACATACAACAGCAGGATAAGACTAACGAAAGGATTCTCAGAGAAATTGGAGATATCAAGAAACAGAAGAGATCGGCAGAGGATCATTCCCCATTGATGCCCAGATCTTTGAATTTCGACACTCCGGTCATAACCTCCCAGCATTCTGCAGCCCCAGATGTCCAATACTTGGGTGGAACAAGAGGAATGCACTACGGATCCTCAGCAACGTCTCAGGCCTTAGGATCCTATTTTCAACCAGCAGGATCCCTCTCTCAGCATCAAGGATCCTTCACCAGCTCAGGAGGATACATGGGGACACAGCAGGTTCAAGGATCCTCTTAAGTTCAAGGATCCTCTCAGGTCCAAGGATCCTCTCAGGTTCAAGGATCCTCTCAAGTTCAAGGATCCTCTCAGGTTCAAGGATCCTCCTTTCAGCCTCAAGGATCCTCTCAGGTTTTCGGATCCATGGATTATCCTCCGAGACCCCCATGCACAGTGCATCAAGGATCCAATGTTCCGCAGGGTCAAGGATCCTTAAGAAGTTTGCAACCTGGAAGTTCTGATGTCCATCAAGGAGACATCATTCCAATGCAAACCATTGCTTCTTCTGGTCCTTCAATCATACCAGAGCCTCGACAATATGGATACACATCCGGGATTCCAAGCTTGAATCCACCGGGAGGTAACACTTTCAATAATTCTTATACCACTAACCATGGCCTAATGCAGGATACATGTATCAATCAAGCTATGGCTAGAGAATTACAAAAGCTCAAGGATATGATATCCAGTGTTCCAGGGGTAGTTAAGCCTATTCCTGAAATTGCAGATGGGAGCCATAAGATATCTCGTTTTGCACCACCTATTTGTGATGCTGAGATACCCAAGAGGTTCCAGATACCAACCATGAAGTTATATGATGGCTCCACAGATCCCGAAGAACACATAGCTCAATACAGAGAAAGGATGGAGATTAACCCCATCCCAGAGAGGTTGAAAGAAGCATGTCTATGCAAGGGTTTTGGATCCACACTCACAGGATCAGCTCTTAAATGGCTACTAAGTCTTCCCCCCTACTCTATTACTTCATTTGCTAATCTAGTTAACTTGTTTAATAACCAATTCTCTTGTAGTAGAAAGTTTGAACGATTAACTAGTGATTTGTATAGGATAACTCAAGGTCAAAATGAATCACTTAGAGATTATATCACTAAGTTTAGTAAGGAATCCTTAGATATCCCCTAACTTAGATATAGCTACGCCTGTAGAAGCCTTTAAAATGGGTTTGCTTAGGGATTCATTATTCTATGTTGATCTTGTTATGACCCCATGCAGGAACCTCGATGAAGTAAGAACCAGGGCCCTTAGGTTCATCCGGTTAGAGGATGACAAAAGGATCCTGGAAAGACTAGCAGGATCCTCAAAACAGGAAAAGCAAGGATCCTCTTTCAAGAACAATAAGTTCAAATTCTACAACAAGTTTGATAACCAGAATGTGCATGCAGTGGAACAGGAAGAGGATGATGAGGATTATCCTCCAATCTCTGAATACTGTTTTTCTATTAATAACAATGAACTGATTCTTGCAATGCAGAATTTAGGTGAGAAAGCTAGGTGGCCAAGAAAAAGTGATAAACAGCTGCTACAAAAGACAAATCAAAATGGTGTGCTTATCACGAGGATTTTGGGCATCTCACTGAAGAGTGTATTGCACTAAGAAAAGAAATTGGTTACTTGCTAAGCAAGGGGCACTTAAAGGAACTTTTGGGACGAAAGAAGTCAAGAACCCAGGATCCTGAAAGGATCCCAGAAAAAGCTCCAGCACCTCCAGCAGATGCACAAGTTATAAACTTCATATCTGGAGGATCAGACATTTGTGGTACTTCCTTTTCAGCAGCCAAAACACATGCCAAAGAAACCAAGATGGATAATGGAGACAGACCCATTCGAACATCCAGTGTTACCAAGGATAAAGTCATAACTTTTGATGAGGATGATCTTGTTGACATTCAGGATCCTCATCATGACGGTCTTGTTATTACTCTTTTTATTTCTAACCATTTTGTTTGCAGGATCCTTGTAGATGGAGGAAGCTCTGTGAACATCATCCAGCTTGATGTCCTTAAGAAGATGAATATTCCCGAATCCGATATTATACCAAGATCCTCAGTGCTTGTGGGGTTCAGTGGGGAGACCAAGAATACTCTGGGGGACATCAAACTCCCGATCTATATCGAAGGATTACATTCTTATAAAAAATTTTGTGTTATAGATTGCTTATCCTGTTGTAATGTTATCATTGGCAGGCCTTGGATACATCACATGAAGGCAGTCACATCCACTTATCATCAATGTGTATAGCTTCCTAGTCCATGGGGGGTGGTAAAAATTGAGAGCGATCAGCAAGAGGCTAAGAACTGCTACACTTCATCAATGAAACCAGTCTCAAAGCCTAGAGAGCAATAGCAATTAAAGTATCCTCCAAGGGATGTCTTGGAGGCAAGAGAGCAGGATGTAGAAGAAATCCTTATGGATCCTTGTGATCCTGAATCCAAGATTTACATAGGATCACCAAGAATGTTCTCAGGAAACCTGAAATATCAGGAAGGATGGCTAAGTGGGCAGTGAAGTTCAGTGCTTATGATATAAGATATGAGCCTAGAACAGCCATTAAATCCCAAGCCTTAGCTGACTTTGTGGAAGATTTCAGTAGTGACTTGCAAAGGGAGGCTGAATTAGAAGTCCAACAACTAGAAGAAACTAAGGATCCTTGGATACTCTACACTGATGGAGCCTCTAATGTTAAAGGAACAGGGCTTGGAATACTACTAAAATCACCACAGGGGGACATAATACCCCACTCTATAGCTTGTGAGTTCCAAACTACTAACAATGAGGCTGAATATGAAGCCTTGATAGCTGGTTTGCAAATTGCCAAGCATATGAGGATCAGGTATCTTGAGGTACATGTAGATTCGTTATTAATCACTAATCACTTTAATGGATCCTATGCTGCTAAAGGTGAAAAGCTAATCAAATACTTAGAGCTAGTCAAAGAATTGGCACTCTCTTTTGTATCCTTTAGTTTGATACAGGTACCGAGAGATGAGAATGCAGAAGCTGATGCACTGGCTAATTTAGGATCATCCTTGAAGATCCCAGAAGGTATCGAAATCCCTATTATCCACATCCTGAATCCTACTATAGAGGATCACGTGGCTATGGAAATAGGAGAGGATTCGGCGATCATACCTAGTGATGTTCCGCAATCAGGATCCTGGATCCTTCCAATCATGAGATATATTCAATATAGAGAGATCCCTACAGGAGAAAACCCCAGAGCTTTCAAAATTAAGGTATCTCAATTTACAATATTGAATAACATGCTATACAAACGATCTCTTGTAGGTCCATATCTAAGATGTATTGAGGATCCTGAAATCTAAGAAGTCTTAAAGGATTTTCATGAAGGAGATTGTGGAAATCACACTGGGGGCAGGGCATTATTCTCAAGGATCCTGAGGATAGGGTACTATTGGCCTACTATGAAGAAGGATGATGTGGATTATGCTCGAAGATGTGATCCTTGTCAAAGACATAGTAATATCCTTCATCAACCAGCTGAACTTTTGCATCCTATATCCTCCTCTTGGCCATTTATGAGATGGGGAATGGATATAGTTGGTAAGCTTCCTAAGGCACCTGGTGGAAAAGTGTTCATGCTTGCTGTTAGGGGAGGATTTTCTAACAATTAGTGATCCTTACTTATTATCCTGACAAGTGATCCTTACTTCTGTGATAGATAGTGATCCTCAGAGCAGCTTCAGGAATCAGGATCATGGATCACCTTGAGGATCATGGATCACCTTAAGGATCCTCATGCTAACGATTGGCTATTTGTATTTCGTATTATTTTACAAGAGTGATGAGCTTGACTTGGTCTTGGCAACGTTGCAATGGAATATTCCCCGGGCATTTCGCAGTCATTTGAACGAAAATGGACGTTGTGGAGAACGTGGGAGAATGGCATGAAAGTCGGGCAGTTAGTTAGTTTAGTCTAGCTTTCATATTTAAATGGGGTGACGAGCTAAAATTAGAACACTTAGATATTTTTTGCTTACACACACTCTCGTACACTTGCAGTCAAGAAGCTTTCGGCAAACACTTCACATTTCTCACAATTTTACACATTTAGATATAGTGATCCTTGTACTTAGCTCGTCACTATCCGAAGTTGTAAACTTTATTTGATTTATTTGAGCTTGGTGATCGGTAGTTTCCATCACCCGAGGTTTTTTATGCCGGAGATCTTCTAAAGATCAAGGGCTTTTTCCTCGTATAAATCCTTGTGTTGTTCGTACAGTTCATTTCATAGTGATCCTTATCATAGTTCTACATTTTTCAAGCATCATTCCCCGTAACTTGGAGTTTGGTTGCATTATCCTAGTTTGATTTTTGACCAAAACAGTTTGGCGCCCACCATGGGGCAATTGGTGCTTCATTCATAAGAAAGATTTCTGTTGGTGATCATTCCGGTTCATTGCATACGAATACATAGCTTCATCAGTGAAGAATACCTCTACGGCAATGTCTGCGGTCAATTCGTCCCAGGGCATTCCACCTTTGCCTCCACCACCTGCTGGATCTCAGAAAAATGCTGAGAAGAAACCAACTCCCATATTCTCTAAACCTCCAACTTCTTCTGCTCCTTACACTCCCACTACTAGTGACATGTTTACTTTGATTTTGCAGATGAAGGAACATATACAACAACAGGATAAGACCAATGACAGGATCCTGAAAGAAATTGGAGATCTCAAGAAACAAAAGAAAGCGACAGAGGATCATTCCCCACTGCTGCCCAGATCTTTGAATTTTGATACTCCGGTGATTACCTCTCAGCCTTCGGTGATTCCAGACGTTCAGTATGTGGGTGGACCAAAAGGAGTGCACTACGGATCAACAGTAATGACTCAGGCATCAGGTTCATATTTCCAGCCAGCAGGATCCTATCCTCAGCATATGGGATCCTTCATGAGTTCAGGAGCCTACTCAAGAGCACAGTAGAATCAAGGATCCTCCTTTGTTCTAGGATCATCCCAGGTTCAAGGATCCTCCTTCGTTCCAGGATCATCCCAGGTTCAAGGATCCTCCTTCGTTCCAGGATCATCCCAGGTTCAAGGATACTCCTTTGTTCCAGGATCATCCCAGGTTCAAGGATCCTCCTTTGTTCCAGGATCATCCCAGGTTCAAGGATCCTCCTTTGTTCCAGGATCATCCCAGGTTCAAGGATCCTCCTTTGTTCCAGGATCATCCCAGGTTCAAGGATCCTCCTTTGTTCCAGGATCATCCCAGTTTCAGGGATCCTTCCAGATGCCAGGATCCTTGAGGAGTTTGCAAACAGGAAGTTCAGATGTCCATCAGGGAGATTTTATTCCAATGCAGACCATTGCTTCCACTGGTCCCTCCATCATCCCAGAGTCCCAGCAATATGGATTCACATCCAGTGTTCCTAACTTGAACCCAATGGGAGGTAACACTTTTAACAATTCTCTTACCACTAACCATGGATTCATGCAGGATACAGGTATCAACCATGTCATGGCCATAGAGTTGCAAAAACTGAAGGATATGATATCAAGTGTTCCAGGAGTGGTCAAACCTATTCCGGAGATTGCAGATGGAAGCCATAAGATATCTCGTTTTGCACCACCCATCTGTGATGCTGAGATACCCAAAAGGTTCCATGTTCCAACTATGAAGCTGTATGATGGTTCGACGGATCCTGAGGAACACATAGCACAATACAGGGAAAGGATGGAGATCAATCCAATTCCAGAAAGGTTAAAGGAAGCATGCCTATGCAAGGGATTTGGATCCACTCTTACTGGATCAGCTCTCAAGTGGCTGCTAAGTCTTCCCCCTTACTCTATTACCTCATTTGCTAATCTAGTTAACTTATTCAATAATCAGTTTTCTTGTAGTAGAAAATTTGAACGATTAACTAGTGATTTATATAGGATAACTCAGGGTCATAATGAATCATTAAGGGATTACATAACCAAATTTAGTAAAGAATCCTTAGACATTCCCAACTTGGATACAGCCACGGCTGTTGAGGCCTTCAAAATGGGATTGCTTAGGGATTCATTGTTCTACGATGATCTTGTTATGACACCATGCAGGAACCTAGATGAGGTAAGAACCCGGGCACTCAGGTTCATCCGGCTAGAGGATGACAAGAGGATCTAGGAGAGATTAGCAAGATCCTCAAAACAAGAAAAGCAAGGATCCTCGTACAAGAACAACAAATTCAAATCCTATAACAGATCTGATAACCAGAACGTGCATGCTGTTGATCAAGAAGATGATGATGAGGATTATCCTCCAATTTCTGAATATTGTTTTTCCGTTGACAACAATGAACTAATCCTTGCGATGCAGAATCTAGGAGAAAAAGCCAGATGGCCTAGAAAAAATGACAGACCGGCTGCAACCAAAGATAAATCAAAGTGGTGTGCATACCATGAGGATTTTGGGCATTTAACAGAAGAATGCATCGCATTGAGAAAGGAAATTGGATATCTATTGAGCAAGGGGCATTTAAAAGAATTGCTGGGTAGAAAAAAGTCAAGGACCCAGGATCCTGAAAGGATCCCTGAGAAAGCTCCAGCCCCTCCGGCAGATGCACAAGTGATAAACTTTATTTCTGGAGGATCAGACATCTGTGGTACATCCTTCTCAGCAGCTAAAAGGCATGCAAAGGAAGCTAAAATGGATAATGGAGAAAGACCTGTTCGAACATCAAGTGTCTCTGAAGGAAAAGTCATAACCTTTGATGAGGATGATCGTGTTGACATCCAGGATCCTCATCATGACGGTTAGTTATTACTCTTTTTATTTCTAACCATTTTGTCCGCAGGATCCTTATTGACGGAGGAAGCTCAGTGAACATTATCCAGCTAGATGTTCTGAAGAAAATGGGTATCCCTGAATCAGATATCATCCCAAGATCCTCCGTGCTTGTGGGATTTAGTGGCAAAACTAAGAACACCCTGGGGGACATCAAACTCCCAATTTATGTCGAAGGATTACATAATTATCAAAAATTTTGTGTTATTGACTGTTTATCTTGTTGTAATGTTATCCTTGGCAGGCCCTGGATACACGATATGAAGGCAGTCCCATCTACATACCATCAATGTGTGAAGCTCCTTAGCCCTTGGGGAATAGTCAAGATCGATAGTGACCAGCAAGAGGCTAAGGATTGTTATACTTCATCAATGAAACCAACCTCAAAATCAAGGGATCAATAGCAATCAAAGTATCCTCCAAGGGATGTCTTGGAGGCAAGAGAGCAGGATGTGGTAGAAATCCTCATGGATCCTGATGATCCTGAATCCAGAATCTATATCGGGTCAGGGATCCTTGGCAAGATGAAAGAAGACCTTGTATCCTTCCTCAAAAGAAGAAAGACTACCTTTGCATGGAAACATGAGGATATGACAGGTATATCCAAGGATATTATCACTCATAAACTCGGTATTGACAGGTCATTCAAACCAATCCATCAAAAAAGGAGGAAGTTTGCACCTGAAAGAAATGCCATTATTCAGGAAGAGGTAGAGAAATTGCTCCGAGCAGGTATGATTAGAGAGGTAAAGTATCCAAGATGGTTGGCCAATGTGGTTGTTGTTCAAAAGAAAAATGGAAAGTGGAGGGTATGTGTCGATTTCACTGATTTAAATAAGGCATGTCCCAAGGATCCTTTCCTATTACCCCACATTGAGTCCATGGTGGATGCAACAGCGGGTCATGAACTGTTGACTTTTATGGATGCTTCATCTGGATTCCAACAAATTCAGATGGAACCATCTGACCAAGAGGATACGACTTTTATGACCCCAACCGGTATATATTGTTATATTGCTATGCCGTTTGGATTAAGGAATGCAGGTGCAACATATCAAAGGCTGGTGAACATGATGTTCAAGGATCAGATTGGACAAACTATGGAGGTTTACATAGATGATATGGTGGTAAAGTCCATAAAAGCTGAGGATCACCTAAGAGACTTGGAGGAAGCATTTGATATCCTTGATAGATATAACATGAAACTTAATCCTTCAAAATATCACTTTGGTGTTAAAGCAGGTAAATTCTTAGGATATATGGTGACCAAGAGAGGCATTGAAGCTAGCCCGGAACAAATCAAAGCCTTAGTGAACATCAAATCTCCTGCCAATGCTAAGGATGTGCAAAGGCTAACAGGCAAGATAGCAGCTTTAAACAGATTTATATCCAAATCTTCAGAGAAGTGCAAAGAATTCTATGATATCCTAAGAAGAACAAGAAATTTGAGTGGACTGAGAAGCATGAGAGTGCTTTACGAGCTCTCAAAGAATACCTATCCTCAGCTCCAGCCTTGATGAAACCAGAAAAAGGAGATGTGTTATCCTTATATCTTGCGGTATCCTCAAAAGCAGTAAGTGCAGTCCTTATTAAGGATCATGAAGGTACACAACATCCTGTCTATTATGTAAGTAAGAGTTTACTTGATGCTGAATCCAGGTACTCACACCTTGAAAAGCTTATTCTTGCATTAATCATGGCATCTACTAAATTGAGACATTATTTTGAAACTCATGTTATTGTTGTTAAAACTAATTTTCCAATCAAGAATGTCCTCAGGAAACCAGAAATGTCAGGAAGGATGGCTAAGTGGGCAGTGAAGCTTATTGCCTATGATATAAGATATGAGCCTAGAACAGCCATCAAATCCCAAGCATTGGCCGACTTTGTGGCTGATTTCAGTAGTGATTTACAAAAGGAAGCCGAATTAGAAGTCCAGCAGTTGGAAGAGACGAAGGATCCTTGGATACTCCATATTGATGGATCCTCAAATGTCAAAGGCACAGGGCTTGGTATACTACTAAAATCGCCACAGGGGGACATAATACCCCACTCCATAGCTTGTGAGTTCCAAACCACTAACAATGAGGCTGAATATGAAGCCTTGATTGCTGGTTTGCAAATTGCTAAGCATATGGGAATCAGGTATCTTGAGGAACATGTAGATTCATTGTTAATTACAAATCACTTTAATGGATCCTATGCTGTTAAAGGTGAAAAGCTAACCAAGTATTTAGAGATAGTCAAAGAATTGGCACTCTCTTTTGTTTCCTTTAGTTTGACACAGGTACCAAGGGAAGAAAATACAGAAGCTGATGCACTGGCTAATTTAGGATCATCTTTGAAGATCCCGGAGGATATAAGCATTCCCATTATCCATATCCTGGCTCCTGCCATCGAGGATCATGTGGCGATGGAAATAGGAGAGGATTCTGCGATTATCCCTAGTGAGGATACTCAATCTCATTCAGGATCAGGATCATGGATCTCACCAATCATGAAATACTTACAACACGGAGAGATTCCTATGGGAGAAAACCCTAGAGCTTTCAAAATTAAGGTATCTCAATTCACAATCTTAAATAATATGTTGTATAAGCGATCTCTTGCAGGACCATATTTAAGATGCATCGAGGATCGTGAAGTTCAAGAAGTTTTAAAAGACTTCCATGAAGGAGATTGTGGAAACCACACTGGGGGCAGGGCACTGTTAACAAGGATCCTAAGGACAGGATATTACTGGCCAACAATGAAGAGGGATGCTGTGGAATATGCTAGGAAGTGTGATCCTTGCCAGAGACACAACAGTATCCTTCATTAGCCGGCTGAATTTCTACATCCTATATCCTCCTCTTGGCCATTTATGAGATGGGGCATGGATATAGTTGGTAAGCTCCCTAAGGCACCTGGTGGGAAAGTGTTCATGCTTGCTATGACTGATTACTTCTCCAAGTGGATAAAGGCTGAAGCTTTTGCCCAAGTCAGAGAGAAGGAAGTTATATCCTTTATTAAGAGAAATATTATAACTAGATTTGGCATTCCTTCTGAAATTATATGTGATAATGGTTCCCAATTTATTGGGGGCAGAACCACTAACTTTTGTGACAGCTGGGGGATTAAGATGATAACATCAACACCAGTCCACCCACAAGCTAATGGTCAAGCAGAATCATCCAACAAGATCATCATCAACAATTTAAAGAAGAAGCTTGGATCCAAGAAAGGGAAATGGGCAGAAGAGCTACCTTATGTGCTTTGGGCTGATAGGACAACCCTAAGAATGCTACTAGTCAAACACCATTCTCTTTGGTGTTTTGGTCAAAAATCACACAAGGATAATGTAACCAAACTTTATGTAAACGGGGTATGATGCTTGGTTAGCTATGAAAGTAAAGGATCACTTCTGTGATAAAGATACAAAGACACAGTGATTTATACGAGGAAAAAGCCCTTGATCAATGTATGATCTCCGGCATAAAAAACCTCGGGTGATGGCAACTACCGATCACCAACTTCAATATAATAAAAATGTAGTTACAACTTCGGATGATAATGAGCTGAGTACAAGGATCACTGAGTGTCTAAGTGTTGAGAGTTGTGTCGTATGTTGTGTGTGTGTGTTCTTCCGAATGAGGAAGATGGGTATTTATACATGTGTAGATAACTTATTTTAGGTAGATAGACCACTAATCAGCTCATTACCCCTTTAGAAATAAAGACAATCTAGCCTAAATTGTTGCCCATGAATCAAGCCTAGTTTCCATATCCGGCACAACGTTCATCTTCAATTCAGCTCTTGCCATATTTGTAAAAGCGCGTCCCTGGATCATGATATGTAGGGCATATCCTGCTAGGTGTTCCTGCAAAATAATATTGTAGTAATCGAAAGTGACCGTTGGTATAAGGATCACCTCAATGTCTCATGATCCTGATCCTGAGGTCTGGCTGAGGATCACTGCCTGCCAAAGAAATAAGGATCACTGGTCAGGATCACGTATAAGGATCATTTATAGTAAAATCCAGCCCCAACAATTGCCCCCAAAATATAAGGAGTTAATTGTAAATAGATGAGTTATATTTTGTTTTGAGCTTATCTCTAACGAACGATTCCGATTTACTAGCCGTTGCACATGGACTAGCCGTTATGATATTTACGTCACTGATGTGACAATCCCTGCGAATCATCATTATAAATAGGAGATAGGGTTAGGATCATTTTGTATTTAAATTCGAAGTATCTCCCTTTATAATCGTCACCGAAGGCTTGATCAGGTATCATCTTCTTCTTTCTCTTCTTTGCTCTGTTCTTTCTTACTTTTACCCTGTTTTCGTCTCGAACATGCTTCTTCGGAATTCACCGCACAAAGGCTCTAAGAAGGATAGTCCCTTGAAAAGCCAGGGGATTATCAAGGATTCTCCTATGGAGAGGTGCTGTTTTACCGATATCCAGATAGACAAGATTCGCCATTGCTTCCCGGCGAATGTTGTTTTTAAGTCTTTTGATCCTACTGCTTTGAGCGATCTTGTCTCAGATGTCTGGGTGGCTTTTCCTGCTACTCCCTTCCTCATTGGGTATTCATATCCTTTTCCGATGTTCACCCAATCTTTCTTTTCTCTTACCGGCGTCTCATATATCCAAGCTATGCCGATGATCTGGAGGGTTCTATATACCTTCGAGAGGATCATCGAGCAAGAAGGGATTGATCTGGGGATGGCAGAGCTGGCCGAGCTCTATGATCTTACTACGTTTGGATCACATCGTTATCTGCTGAAACGGAAAGCTGGAGAGGATCACCCTATCTTCAAAGTTACCAAGAATGATACAAACTGGAAACGTCGGTTTTTCTTTGTTAAGAGGGATTCCATCCCGGATGGGAAGGATCTGCCCAAGGAATGGGCCACTCATGGTAGGATAGAGGATCCTCGAAGGATCACTATCAGTTCTGTCTCATATGATGAGGATCACTGATGTCTTTTCTTTTTTGCAGCTATCTCTGTTGCTCACTTAAAGTTGACCCCTGCTGCCAAAGAAAGAGTGTTAGCTTTCAAGAAGCTTGATCCTGAAGTTCGAAGCTTCCAGATTATTATCCAAGATTCTCAAGAGATATCCTCTGCGTCTGCCACAATGTCAAGTAAGTATCCTTATAAAAAATAAGTTTTATGTGAAAGTATTTAATTTAACAAGGGAACTTATCTTGTTTTTGAATTGTGTAGGTGCCGGAAAATCTGCCAGGTCTGTTAAATCTGCCTCCAAGTTTGGGATCAGTGATCTTGCCAATGTCACGTCCTCGAAGAAGAAGGCTCCTACTGCCAGCCCTTCAGTCTCAGCCCCTAAAGCACCTGCCCGAGGCAAAGGGAAAAAGAGGAAGGCTTCAGATGACCTTCAGGGCTTTCCTCTTCTCCGTCAGCAATTCCTTGACTATTTTGATGAGGTTAGGATCACTGCCCCTGTTAATTGTCTTCGACAAGTCCGAGGATCACATGTGTCTGATGTTGCTTTCCTGTTGTCTTCTTTAGAAATTCTCCGAAATGGAGACTTACGTCAATCAGGTTGAGGATCAGGATCGTCAAATTGCTGACCTTCAACAGACGTGTGGGCTGAAGGATCTTAAGATTGCCGATCTTGAGAAGGAGATCCGGGCAGTCAAAGATGAGGCTGTTAAAGCGTTGATCAAGTTTGATTATGAGAAGCATGACATTACCCAAGACGCTAAGGTCTCTGCCGCGGTAACCATGTACAAGATACAACTGCAGATGGCTACGGAGGCTCAGGATCCTTCCTTTGACAGGAGCACATGGGATGTTGAGGGTTGGAAGGCAAGGCTAGCAGAATTGGAAGATGATGATGATGCTGAGGACATCCCAATGTTGGAGGGAGGTGATGCTGACAAGGATCAGGGTGGAGAAGCTGGTGGTGATGGAGCAGCGAAGAAGTAAGCTGCATGATTGGGCGATGATGGATATTTCGAGACTAGGCCGGAGCCCAATTTTTTAGGATTGGTAGTGGTTTTTTGTGGTTGTTGATGTTTGAAACAATTATGGTCTGTAATCTCTGAACAATAGTTTCTTAGGGTTAAGGATCCTGGATCCTTTGAACAATAGGTAGGATTACACATGGTGGAGGGATCCTCTGTTTGGGGGATGAAGCCGTTGTGATCCTGCCGCCTTTTAATTTCTCTGCAATACTTTTGAACCTATTATTATGGACACCCTTTACCTACCCCAGCGGACGGGCCACGTATTGCTGGTAGATGCTTTGGGTAGGTAATTTTGACAACTTTTGAAAAGGTTAATGATCCTTTTGTTTAATAATATAACTTTAATCTTTCTGGCTTATCTTGTGTTGTTATCCTTCAATAGTCCTCTTATTTCTCAATTGCTGTATTTGTTAAAATAACAAGAGTTGAAAAAGTGTTTAATGAACTTAGGATATGATCCTAGATCAAATATCCTCATATTGAAGATTCTCAAAGTGCTTTAGTTCAAGGATCATTGGTTCGGTTGTCAAAGTATAAGGGTTGGTTAGGATAAAGAGTATAATCAAAAATAGTCAAGGATCATACCTGAGGATCCACGTTAGGATCCTAACCTTCAATCAAGACAATCATAGATAAGACTTTGATAATTAATAAGGATTAAGGACCCTTATATGTTTAGACTTCCAAAACCTGAAAAGTGAGATATAACTTGGGACTAAGCCAATGTAAAAGATAAATTAGTGACTGGGGACATGCCCAAAGTATAACTGAGGATGATCCCGGAGGATCACTGGGGACAAGCCCATAGGATAACTGGGGATGATCCCGGAGGATCACTGGGGACAAGCCCATAGGATAACTGGGGATGATCCCGGAGGATCACTGGGGACAAGCCCATAGGATAACTGGGGACAAGCCCAAAGGATCGTATGTAAACTGGAGTATGGCCCTTTCTGGCAACTATCCAAACTTAGTGACATGAAAATGTCAAAACCTTAGCTAACGTGAAAACGTTAGAAACCTTAGGAACGGATGTATGGTGCGTCCACCATTATACGTAGGATCCTGGGTATAGCCAGTACGATGAGGTCGCCAGCCCCGAAAGTGGGTACTGATCCCAAAGACGTGAACTATATCAGGATCATCGTGCGCTGCTGGCGGAAACTGGGGATAATCCCAAGGATAACTGGGGTTGGACCCAAGGATCTGTGGTGCTTTTGAAGATCTTTGATGATATGCTGAAGATACCTGAACTTATCATAACTCAAATGGTTTGTGAGTAGGGGATGAAGGATACATGATCCTTATCCTTAAAAAAATAAGAAAATGCAATAGTTTTAGGACAAGCGTATTACCTGAGTAAGGATCACCGATATCTCCAGGATCCTTCAAGGATACTTCAATGTAAGGATCACATGCAGGAAGGATCATGTTCACATGAAATATTTCTTTAAGTGAACAGCATTCCAGGCTCTTGGTAACAAGTTTCCTTCCATGGTTAGCAACCTGTATGCCCCCTTTCCTGCTTCAGCTTCAATCAAGTAGGGACCTTCCCATTTTGGTGCTAGCTTCCCGTCAGCAGGATTAATAGTATTTTGAAATGCTTTTCTTAATACCATATCTCCGACTTGGAACTTCCTTATCCTGACATTTTTGTTGTAGGCACCAGCCATTCTTTGTTGGTAGCTTGCCATCCTTATTCTGGCTAGATCCCTGATTTCCTCAATAGTATCCAAATCCTGAGCTAGAGTTGCAGCATTTTCTTCAGGATCACGAGCACTTGTTCTAGCAGTTGGGATCACCATTTCTGTTGGGATCACTGCTTCTGCCCCAAATACTAAAGAGAAAGGTGTTTGACCAGTGGCGTTTTTGGGAGTTGTCCTATCAGCCCATAGCACATAAGGCAATTCTTCTGCCCATTTCCCTTTCTTGGATCCTAGCTTTTTCTTCAGATTGTTGATGATGATCTTATTGGATGATTCTGCTTGACCATTGGCTTGTGGATGAACTGGTGTTGATGTTATCATCTTGATTCCCCAACTGTCACAAAAGTTAGTGGTTCTCCTTCCAATGAATTGAGAACCATTATCACATATAATTTCAGAGGGAATGCCAAATCTGGTTATAATGTTTCTTTTGATAAAGGATATAACTTCCTTCTCTCTGACTTGAGCAAAGGCTTCAGCTTCTATCCACTTGGAAAAATAGTCAGTCATGGCAAGCATAAATACTTTTCCACCAGGTGCTTTAGGGAGCTTGCCAACTATATCCATTCCCCATCTCATGAATGGCCAAGAGGATGGTATGGGGTGTAGTAATTCAGCTGGTTGGTGAAGGATATTGCTATGTCTTTGGCAAGGATCACATCTCTTAGCATACTCTACAGCATCCCTTTTCATGGTTGGCCAGTAGTATCCTGTTCTAAGGATCCTTGAGAATAATGCCCTGCCCCCAGTGTGGTTTCCACAGTCTCCTTCATGGAAATCCTTCAACACCTCTTCAATTTCAGGATCCTCGATACATCTCAAATATGGTCCTGCAAGAGATCGCTTATATAATACATTATTCAGAATTGTGAATTGAGATACCTTAATCCTGAAAGCTCTAGGATTTTCTCCCATCGGGATCTCCCCATGTTGCAAGTATCCCATGATCGGTGAGATCCATGATCCTGAATGAGATTGGGCTTCTTCACCAGGGATCATTGCAGTATCCTCTTCTATTTCCATGGCCACCTGTTTTTCAATGGCAGGAGCCAGGATATGGATGATAGGGATACTTATATCTTCTGGAATCTTCAAGGATGATCCTAGGTTGGCCAATGCATCAGCTTCTGTGTTCTCCTCCCTTGGTACCTGTGTCAAGCTGAAAGAGACAAAAGAGAGTGCCAATTCTTTGACTATCTCTAAATATTTGGTTAGCTTCTCGCCTTTAACAGCGTAGGATCCATTAAAGTGATTAGTGATCAATAATGAATCTACATATACTTTAAGATACTTTACCCCCATATCCTTAGCAATTTGTAAGCCAGCAATTAAGGCTTCATACTCAGCCTCATTGTTAGTTGCCTGGAACTCACAAGCTATGGAGTGGGGTATTATGTCCCCCTGTGGCGATTTTAGTAGGATCCCTAGCCCTGTGCCTTTGATATTTGAGGATCCGTCAGTGTGCAGGATCCAAGGATCCTTGGTCTCATCCAGCTGCTGGACCTCCAATTCTGCTTTCTTTTGTAGATCACTACTGAAATCAGCCACAAAATCTGCTAGTGCTTGAGATTTAATGGCTGTTCTCGGTTCGTATCTTATATCATGGGCACTAAGCTTCACTGCCCACTTAGCCATTCTCCCTGACATATCCGGTTTCCTGAGGACATTCTTAATTGGAAAATTAGTTTTAACAACAATAGTATGGGTTTCAAAATAATGCCTTAACTTAGTGGATGCCATGATTAATGCAAGGATAAGTTTTTCGAGGTGTGAGTACCTGGATTCGGCATCAAGTAGACTTTTACTTACATAGTAGATAGGATATTGTGTACCTTCGTGATCCTTAACAAGGACAGCACTTACCGCGGTTGAGGATACCGCCAGATATAAGGATAACACATCTCCTTTTTCCGGTTTTGCTAATGCTGGTGCTGGGGACATATACTCTTTTAGGGCTTGTAAAGCATTCTCATGTTTCTCAGTCCATTCAAACTTCTTGTTCTTCCTTAGGATATCGTAGAATTCTTTGCATTTTTCTGAGGATTTCGATATGAACCTGTTCAAAGCTGCTATCCTGCCTGTCAGTCTTTGGACATCCTTGGCATTGGCAGGAGATTTGATATTTATCAACGCTTTGATTTGTTCCGGGCTTGCTTCAATGCCCCTCTGGGTTACCATGTATCCTAAGAACTTTCCTGCCTTAACACCAAAATGGCATTTTGAAGGATTAAGTTTCATGTTATAATTATCAAGGATATCGAATGCTTCTTCCAAGTCCCTTAGGTGATCCTCAGCTTTCTTTGACTTGACCACCATATCATCTATGTACACCTCCATAGTTTTTCCAATTTGATCCTTGAACATCATATTTACCAGCCTTTGATATGTTGCACCTGCATTTCTTAGTCCAAAAGGCATGGCAATATAACAATATAAACCGGTTGGGGTCATAAAGGCTGTATCCTCTTGGTCAGATGGTTCCATCTGGATTTGTTGGAATCCAGATGATGCATCCATAAAAGTTAACAGTTCATGCCCCGCTGTTGCATCCACCATGGAGTCAATGTGGGGTAATGGGAAAGGATCCTTGGGACATGCCTTATTCAAATCAGTGAAATCGACACATACCCTCCACTTTCCGTTTTTCTTTTGGACAACAACCACATTGGCTAACCATTTAGGATACTTTACCTCTCTGATCATACCTGCTCGAAGTAGTCTCTCTACTTCTTCTTGGATAATGGCATTCCTTTCTGGTGCAAACTTCCTCCTTTTTTGATGGATTGGCTTGGTAGACCTGTCAATGCCAAGTTTGTGAGTAATAATATCCTTAGATATACCTGTCATATCTTCATGTTTCCAAGCAAAGGTAGATTTTCTTCTTTTGAGGAAGGATATCATGTCTTCTTTCATCTTGCCAAGGATCCCTGATCCGATATAGATTTTTGATTCAGGATCACTAGGGTCCAAGAGGATTTCATCTACATCTCGCTCCCTTGCCTCCAAGACATTCCTCGGAGGATACTGTAATTGCTATTGCTCCCTTGGCTTCGAGGTTGGCTTCATGGATGAGGTATAGCAATCCTTAGCCTCTTGCTGATCACTGTCGATCTTGATTATCCCCCATGGGCTAGGGAGCTTCACACATTGATGGTAGGTAGATGGAACTGCTTTCATGTCATGTATCCAAGGCCTGCCAAGGATAACGTTGCAACAAGATAAACAGTCAATAACACAAAATTTTTGGTAATTATGTAATCCTTCCACGTAGATTGGGAGTTTGATGTCCCCCAGAGTTTTCTTCGTTTCTCCACTGAATCCTACAAGCACGGAGGATCTTGGTGTGATGTCTGATTCTGGGATTCCCATCTTCTTCAAGACATCAAGCTGGATAACGTTCACTGAGCTCCCTCCGTCAATAAGGATCCTGCGGACAAAATGGTTAGAGATAAAGAGAGTGATAACTAAGCTATCATGGTGAGGATCCTGAACATTAACGCGATCATCCTCATCAAATGTTATCATCTTCCCTTCTGAGACGCTTGAGGTTCTAATAGGCCTTTCTCCATTATCCATTTTTGATTCTTTTGCATGTCTTTTGGCCGCTGAGAAGGATGTTCCACAAATGTCTGATCCTCCGGATATGAAGTTAATCACTTGTGCGTTTGCCGGAGGTGCTGGAGCCTTTTCAGGGATCCTTTCAGGATCCTGGGTTCTTTGCTTTTTTCTTCCCAACAATTCTTTTAGATGCCCCTTGCTTAGCAGGTATCCAATTTCTTTTCTTAAGGCTATGCAATCTTCAGTTAGATGCCCGAAATCCTCATGGTATGCACACCATTTGGACTTGTCTTTAGTCCCGGATGGTTTATCATTCTTCCTGGGCCACCTAGCCTTTTCACCTAGATTCTGCATTGCAAGGATCAGTTCATGATTATCAACGGAAAAACAATATTCTGAGATTGGAGGATATTCTTCATCATCCTCTTCTTGGTCAACAGCATGCACATTCTTGTTCTCGTTTCTATGGTAGGATTTGAACTTGTTGTTTTTGAAGGAGGATCCTTGCTTCTCCTGTTTTGAGGATCCTACTTGTCTTTCCTGGATCCTCTTGTCATCCTCTAGCCGGATAAACCTGAGTGCTCGAGTTCTTACTTCATCTAAATTCCTGCATGGTGTCATAACAAGATCATCATAGAATAATGAATCCTTAAGCAGTCCCATTTTGAAGGCCTCAACAGCCGTAGCCATATCCAAGTTGGGAATGTCCAAGGATTCTTTACTAAATTTAGTTATATAATCCCTTAACGATTCATTATTATTTTGAGTTATCCTGTATAAATCACTAGTTAATTTTTCAAATTTTCTACTACAAGAGAATTGGTTATTGAATAAATTAACTAAATTGCAAATGAAGTAATAGAGTAAGGGGGAAGACTTAGCAGCCACTTAAGAGCTGATCCAGTTAGAGTGGATCCAAATCCTTTACATAGGCATGCTTCCTTCAACTTTTCTGGGATAGGATTGATTTCCATCCTTTCCCTGTATTGTGCTATATGCTCCTCTGGATCCGTTGTGCCATCATACAGCTTCATGGTAGGGATATGGAACCTTTTGGGCACCTCCGCATCACAAATTGGTGGTGCAAAGCGAGATACCTTGTGGCTCCCATCTGCAATCTCTGGGATAGGCTTGACTACCCCTGGAACACTTGAGATCATGTCCTTTAGTTTCTGTAGTTCCCTGGCCATAACATGATTGGTACCTGTATCCTGCATGAATCCAAGGTTAGTAGTAGGATAATTATTTAAAGTGTTACCTCCCATTGGGTTCAGGTTAGGGAATCCACATTGCTGGGATTCTGGAACAACGGAGGGACCAGTGGAAGCAATGGTCTGCATTGGAATGAAGTCCCCTTGATGGACATCTAGACTTCCTGTTTGCAGACTTTTTAGGGATCCTGGCATCTGTAAGGATCCTGGTATCTGGGATGATCCTGGAACGAAGGGGGATCCTTGAACCTGGGATGATCCTGGAACAAAGGAAGATCCTTGGCCCTGGAATGATCCTGGAACAAAGTAGGATCCTTGAAACTGCTGTGCCCCCGGATAGGCTCCCGGATTTATGAAGGATCCCGTGTATTGAGGATAGGATCCTATTGGCTGAAAATGTGAATCTGATGTCTGAGTCATTGCTGCCGAGTTGAGACGTGATCCTCTTGACTCCCCTATGATTTGCACGTCCGGGATCCCTGATGGCTGGGAAGTGATTATTGGAGTATCGAAGCTCAAGGATTTGGGCATCAGTGGAGAATGATCCTCTGCCGCTTTCTTTTGTCTTTTGAGATCTCCAATTTCCCTGAGGATCCTTTCGTTGGTTTCATCTTGCCGCTGCATACGATCCTTCATCTGCAAAATTAAAGCAAATACATCACTAGTACTGGGAATAGAAGAATTCATAGCAGAAGAAGATAGAGGTTTAGAGAAAGTGGGAGTTGATCTCTTCTCAGTATTTTTCTGAGATCCTGCCGGTGGAGGAGGCAAGGTGATCTGTGATGAGGTGACCGCAGACATCGCCGTGGACGTGTTCTTCAATGATGAAGCCATGTAATTCTTTGAAATGATTTCGAACAAAAGATTTTCTTATGAATGAAGCACCAATTGCCCCACGGTGGGCGCCAAACTGTTTTGGTCAAAAATCACACAAGGATAATGTAACCAAACTTTATGTAAACGGGGTATGATGCTTGGTTAGCTATGAAAGTAAAGGATCACTTCTGTGATAAAGATACAAAGACACAGTGATTTATACGAGGAAAAAGCCCTTGATCAATGTATGATCTCCGGCATAAAAAACCTCGGGTGATGGCAACTACCGATCACCAACTTCAATATAATAAAAATGTAGTTACAACTTCGGATGATAATGAGCTGAGTACAAGGATCACTGAGTGTCTAAGTGTTGAGAGTTGTGTCGTATGTTGTGTGTGTGTGTTCTTCCGAATGAGGAAGATGGGTATTTATACATGTGTAGATAACTTATTTTAGGTAGATAGACCACTAATCAGCTCATTACCCCTTTAGAAATAAAGACAATCTAGCCTAAATTGTTGCCCATGAATCAAGCCTAGTTTCCATATCCGGCACAACGTTCATCTTCAATTCAGCTCTTGCCATATTTGTAAAAGCGCGTCCCTGGATCATGATATGTAGGGCATATCCTGCTAGGTGTTCCTGCAAAATAATATTGTAGTAATCGAAAGTGACCGTTGGTATAAGGATCACCTCAATGTCTCATGATCCTGATCCTGAGGTCTGGCTGAGGATCACTGCCTGCCAAAGAAATAAGGATCACTGGTCAGGATCACGTATAAGGATCATTTATAGTAAAATCCAGCCCCAACATTTGGTATTTGGGGCAGAATCAGTGATCCCAACAGAAATGGTAGTTCCAACTGCTAGAACAAGTACCCGTGATCCTGAGGAAAATGATGAGAACCTGGTTCAAGACCTGGATACTATTGAGGAAATCAGGGATTTAGCTAGGATGGCTAGTTATCAACAAAGAATGGCCGGTGCTTATAACAAGAATGTCAGGATCAGGAAGTTTCAAATTGGTGATATGGTATTAAGGAAAGCATTTCAGAACACCACCAATCCTGCTGATGGAAAGTTGGCACCAAAATGGGAGGGCCCTTATTTGATTGAAGCTGAAGCAGGAAAGGGGGCATATAGATTGCTGACCATGGAAGGTGATTTGTTACCAAGAGCCTGGAATGCTGTCCATTTGAAGAAATATTTTATGTGAGCAGGATCCTCCGAAAGCATATGATCCTTACATTAGGGGTATCCTTGAAGGATCCTTAAAGTGTCAATGATCCTTACTCTGGTAACATCCTAATCTTGAACTATTTCATTTATTTACTTCCCCACACAAGGATAAGGATCATTTATCCTTTATCCTTCTCTCACAAGATTTTGAGTTTTGAAAGTTCAGGTGTTTTTAGCATGATGTTGATTATCTACAGAAGTGATCCAGATCCTTGGGTTTAACCCTAGTTATTTGGGCTTGACCCCAGTTTCGCCCGTAGCGCACGATGATCCTGGTATAGTTCAAGTCTTTGGGACCAGTACTCGCTTTAGGGGCTGATAATTCCATTGTACTGGCTATACCTAGGATCCTACGTATAATGGTAGACGTACCATACATCCGTTCCTAAGGTTTCTAACGTTTTCACGTTAGCTAAGGTTTTGGCATTATCATGTCACTAAGTTTGGATAGTCGCCAGTTAGGGCCATACTCTAGTTTACACACGATCCTTGGGCTTGTCCCTAGTTATCCTTGGGCTTGTCCCCAGTTATCCTTGGGCTTGTCCCCAGTTATCCTTGGGCTTGTCCCCAGTTATCCTTGGGCTTGTCCCCAGTTGCTAACTCTTATTCTATATTGGCTTAGTCCCAAGTTGTGTTCTATTTCAGGTCCTTGAAGTTAAACAACTAAGGATCCTTGATCCTTGTTTCTTTCTAAGGTTTGTCTTATGGTTATCCTGATCATGGCTAGGATCCTAACTTGGATCCTCAGGTATGATCCTTAATTATTTTTATCTTATTCATTGTTTATTTGAATAACCCTTATACTTTGACAACTGAACTTATAATCCTTAGAATATATTACTTCTCGGAACTTTTTGATTATAGGATATTTGATCCTGGATCATATCCTAAAATTCTTAAACTTAATCTGTTAAAGTTTTCTTATTCAAACAAATGAATACCAAGACAATTGAAAAGTAAAGGAATTTAAAGAACAACAACACGGGATAAGCGACAAAAAGTTAAAGTTTTATTTATTAACAAAAAGTCTAACCCTTCAAAGGTTGTCAAAATTACCTACCCCAAGCATCTACCAGCAAAACGTGGCCCGTCCGCTGGGGTAGGTAAAGGGTGTCCAGGATAATAGGTTTTAAGTTGTGCAGGAAAATAAAGATGGCAGGATCACAATGGTTTCATCCCCCAAACAGAGGATCCCTCCACCATATGCAATCCTACCTATTGTCTGAAGGATCCTAGATCCTTAATCCTAAGAAACTATTGTTTAAGTACAAACCACCAAACTGTTCAAACAAACAACTACTAAACAAAAAAAAAAAAAAATTGGGCTCCGGCTAAGTCTCGAAATTTCCATCATTGCCCAATCCTGCAGCCTAGACTTTCGCTGCATCCTCACCACCAGCTCCACTTGCCTCACCACCCTGATCCTTGCCACTGCCTCTAGCCTTAAGCGTCAAGATCTCCTCAGCCTCTTCATCGTCCTCCAGTTCAGCTAGCCTTGCTTTCCAGCCCTCCACGTCCCAAGTGCCCTTGTCGAAAGCAGGATCCTGAGCTTGCATGGCCATTTGCAGCTGGATCTTGTACATTGCTATGGCGGCGGAGACCTTAGCATCCTGGGTGATCTCGTGCTTCTCATAGTCAAAGTTGATCAGCATCTTGGCAGCATCATTCTTGGTGGCCTGGAGATCCTTCTGAAGATCGGCTATCTTGAGGTCTTTCAGCACAGCAACTTGTTGAAGATCAGCGATCTTGCTATCCTGATCCTCAACGTGGCCAACATAGGTCTCTATCTCAGCAAATTTCTGCAAGAGAAACAAGGATATTGTCAGAACCAAGTGATCCTCATGCAAGCAGGATGTACAAGTAGGGACAGTGATCCTTACCTCATTGAAGTAGTCCATGAACTGTTGGCGGATCAGGGGCAGACCTTGCAAATCCTCGGCTTCGGAGGCTTTTCTCTTCTTGCCTCCCTTTCCTCTGATGGGTGCCTTGGGGATAGAAGCAGATGGGCTAGCAAGGGTCTTCTTCTTTGAGGATTTAACGTTGGTGAGATCAGTGATGCTGAACTTCGAAGCTGACTTAGTGGACTTTCCGGCACCTACACAACCAAAACAAGATAAGTATCTAAATTTTATTTGAATTTCATTATTTAATTAAATCTTTAAAACAAGGATACTTACTCGACATTGTGACAGAACCAGAGGATACTTCCTGAGAGTCTTGAGTGGTGGTCTTGAAAGTTCTTGTTTCAGGGTCCAGTCTCTTGAAAGCTAGGAGTCTTTCCTTTGCAGCAGGAGTCAGTCTAAGATGTGCAACAGAGATAGCTGTACAACAAAAGAACAATAAAAAGTTAGTGATCTTTATGTCAGAATAAAGGTTCTCTGGTGATCCTCCCAAGGATCCTTCATCCTACCATGAATAGCCCACATCTTGGGTAGATCCTTCCCATCAGGGATATAATCTCTCCTCACAAAAAAGAAGCGTCGCTTCCAGTTGGTGTCATTCTTGGTGGCCTTGAAGATTGGATGCTCTCCCCAGGCTTTCGTTTGAACAGGTAGCGACGGGAACCGAAGGTGGTCAGATCATACAACTCTCCTAACTCAGCCATGCCTAAATCTATCCCCTCCTGCTCGATGATCCTCTCCAGGGTGTATAGAACCCTCCAGATCATCGGCATAGCTTGGATGTAGGATATGACGGTCAGGGAGAAGAAGGATTGGGTGAAAGCTGGGAAAGGATATGTGTAAACTATGGTAAATGGGGTGACAGGGAAAGCAACCCAGTTATCAGAGATGTGATCGCTGAGAGCATTGGGGTTAAAGGGTTTGAAAACAGTGGTCGCCGGAAAGCAATAACAGATCCTGTCAATCTGTGGATCAGTGAAGCATCATCGTTCCTTTATGGAATCTTCGATGATTCCTTGGCTTTTTAGTGGACTATTCTTCTGATGATCCTTAGCAGGGGAGTTTCGAAGTAGCATTTTGAACAGAATAGTAGAGAGAAAGAAAAACAGAGCAAGTAAGAGAGAAGATGAAAGGGAGAATACCTGGTTGATCTTCAGAACACGGTTATAAAGGGAGTTGCTTTGAATTTAAATGCATTTGATCATATCCCTATCTGTATTTATAATCATGATTTTTGCAGATATGTCACTTCTGTGACGTCACAATGCAACGGATAGTTAGAATTTAACGGCTATAAATCCGTTGAGTGTGTTGCGGATAAGATCGAGAAAACATAATTCGTTACTTTTACATTACACTCCTTATATTTTGGGGGCAATTGTTAGGGGATGATTTTCTAACAATTAGTGATCCTTACTTATTATCCTGACAAGTGATCCTTACTTCTGTGACAGATAGTGATCCTCAGAGCACCTTCAGGAATCAGGATCATGGATCACCTTGAGGATCATGGATCACCTTAAGGATCCTCATGCTAACGATTGGCTATTTGTATTTCGTATTATTTTACAGGAGTGATGAGCTTGACTTGGTCTTGGCAACGTTGCAATGGAATATTCCCCGGCATTTCGCAGTCATTTGAACGAAAATGGACGTTGTGGAGAACGTGGGAGAATGGCATGAAAGTCGGGCAGTTAGTTAGTTTAGTCTAGCTTTCATATTTAAATGGGGTGACGAGCTAAAATTAGAACACTTAGATATTTTTTGCTTACACACACTCTCGTACACTTGCAGTCAAGAAGCTTTCGGCAAACACTTCACATTTCTCACAGTTTTACACATTTAGATATAGTGATCCTTGTACTTAGCTCGTCACTATCCGAAGTTGTAAACTTTATTTGATTTATTTGAGCTTGGTGATCGGTAGTTTCCATCACCCGACGTTTTTTATGCCGGAGATCTTCTAAAGATCAAGGGCTTTTTCCTCGTATAAATTCTTGTGTTGTTCGTACAGTTCATTTCATAGTGATCCTTATCATAGTTCTACATTTTTCAAGCATCATTCCCCGTAACTTGGAGTTTGGTTGCATTATCTGTTAGGGCTGGATTTTATTGTAGGTGATCCTTACACATGATCCTAACCAGTGATCCTTGTTTCTTTGGCAGACAGTGATCCTCAGCAGAACTTCAGGATCAGGATCATGGGACATTATGGTGATCCTCATACTAACGGCTACTTCCGCTCAATACAATATTGTTTTGCAGGAACATCTAGCAGGATATGCTCTAGACATCATGATCCAGGAACGCGTCTTCACAAATATGGCAAGAGCTTAATCGAAGAAAGACGTTGCACAGGATATGGAAACTAGGCTTGATATATGGGCAGCAATTTAGGCTAGATTGTCTTTATTTCTAAAGGGGTAATGAGCTGATAATTAGTCATTTTACCTAAAATAGGTCACCTACACATGTATAAATACCACTCTTCTTCATTCGGAAGAACACACACGACATACGACACAACTCTCAAACACTTAGACACTCAGTGATCCTTGTACTCAGCTCATTACTATCCGAAGTTGTAACTACATTTTTATTATATATAAGTTGGTGATCGGTGGTTGCCATCACCCGAGGTTTTTTATGCCGGAGATCATACATTGATCAAGGGCTTTTTCCTCGTATAAATCATTGTGTCTTTGCATCTTTTATCACAGAAGTGATCCTTTACTTTCATAATTAACCAAGCATCATACCCCGTTTACATAAAGTTTGGTTACATTATCCTTGTGTGATTTTTGACCAAAACAGTTTGGCGCCCACCGTGGGGCAATTGGTGCTTCATTCATAAGAAAATCTTTTGTTCGAAATCATTTCAGAGAGTTACATGGCTTCATCGTTGAAGAACACGTCCACGGCAATGTCTGCGGTCACTTCATCACAGATCACCTTGCCTCCTCCACCGGCAGGATCTCAGAAAAATACTGAGAAGAGATCAACTCCCACTTTCTCTAAACCTCTATCTTCTTCTGCTATGAATTCTTCTATTCCCAGTACTAGTGATGTATTTGCTTTAATTTTGCAGATGAAGGATCGTATGCAGCGGCAAGATGAAACTAACGAAAGGATCCTCAGGGAAATTGGAGATCTCAAAAGACAAAAGAAAGCGGCAGAGGATCATTCTCCACTGATGCCCAAATCCTTGAGCTTTGATACTCCAACGATCACTTCCCAGCCATCAGGGATCCCGGACGTGCAAATCATAGGGGAGTCAAGAGGATCACATCTCAACTCGGCAGCAATGACTCAGACATCAGACTCACATTTTCAGCCAGTAGGATCCTATCCTCAATACATGGGATCCTTTATGAATCCGGGAGCCTATCCAGGGGCACAGCAGTTTCAAGGATCCTACTTTGTTCCAGGATCATTCCAGGGCCAAGGATCCTCCTTTGTTCCAGGGTCATCCCAGGTTCACGGATCCTCCTTCGTTCCAGGATCATCCCAGATACCAGGATCCTTACAGATGCCAGGATCCCTAAAAAGTTTGCAAACAGGAAGTCTAGATGTCCATCAAGGGGACTTCATTCCAATGCAGACCATTGCTTCCACTGGTCCCTCCGTTATTCCAGAAACCCAGCAATATGGATTCCCTAACTTGAACCCAATAGGAGGTAACATTTTAAATAATTATCCTACCACTAACCATGGATTCATGCAGGATACAGGTACCAATCATGCTATGGCCAGGGAATTACAGAAACTAAAGGACATGATCTCAAGTGTTCCAGGGGTAGTCAAGCCTATCCCAGAGATTGCATATGGAAGCCACAAGGTATCTCGTTTTGCACCACCAATTTGTGATGCAGAGGTACCCAAAAGGTTCCATATCCCTACCATGAAGTTGTATGATGGCACAACGGATCCAGAGGAGCATGTAGCACAATACAGGGAGAGGATGGAGATCAATCCTATCCCAGAAAAATTGAAGGAAGCATGCCTATGTAAAGGATTTGGATCCACTCTTACTGGATCAGCTCTTAAGTGGCTGCTAAGTCTTCCCCCCTACTCTATTACTTCATTTGCCAATTTAGTTAATTTATTCAATAACCAATTCTCTTGTAGCAGAAAATTTGAAAAATTAACTAGTGATTTGTACAGGATAACTCAAAATCATAATGAATCATTAAGGGATTACATAACTAAATTTAGTAAAGAATCCTTGGACATTCCCAACTTGGATATGGCTACGGCTGTTGAAGCCTTCAAAATGGGACTGCTTAAGGATTCATTATTCTATGATGATCTTGTTATGACACCATGCAGGAATTTAGATGAAGTAAGAACTCGAGCACTCAGGTTTATCCGGCTAGAGGATGACAAGAGGATCCAGGAAAGACAAGTAGGATCCTCAAAACAAGATAAGCAAGGATCCTCCTTCAAAAGCAACAAGTTCAAATCCTACCATAGAAATGAGAACAAGAATGTGCATGCTGTTGACCAAGAAGAGGATGATGAAGAATACCCTCCAATCTCAGAATATTGTTTTTCCGTTGATAATCATGAACTAATCCTTGCAATGCAGAATCTAGGTGAGAAAGCTAGGTGGCCCAGGAAGAATGATAAACCATCCGGGACTAAAGACAAGTCCAAATGGTGTGCATACCATGAGGATTTTGGGCATCTAACTGAAGATTGCATAGCCTTAAGAAAAGAAATTGGATACCTGCTAAGCAAGGGGCATCTAAAAGAATTGTTGGGGAGAAAAAAGCAAAGGACCCAGGATCCTGAAAGGATCCCTGAAAAGGCTCCAGCACCTCCGGCAAACGCACAAGTGATTAACTTTATATCCGGAGGATCAGACATCTGTGGCACATCCTTTTCAGCGGCCAAAAGACATGCAAAAGAATCAAAAATGGATAATGGAGAAAGGCCTATTAGAACCTCAAGTATCTCGGAAGGGAAGATGATAACATTTGATGAGGATGATCGCATTAACATTCAGGATCCTCACCATGATAGTTTAGTTATCACTCTCTTTATCTCTAACCACTTTGTCCGCAGGATCCTTATTGACGGAGGGAGCTCAGTGAACATTATCCAGCTTGATGTCTTGAAGAAGATGGGAATCCCAGAATCAGACATCACACCAAGATCCTCCGTGCTTGTAGGATTCAGTGGGGAAACGAAGAAAACTCTAGGGGACATCAAACTCCCAATCTACGTGGAAGGATTACATAATTACCAAAAATTTTGTGTTATTGACTGTTTATCTTGTTGCAACGTTATCCTTGGCAGGCCTTGGATACATGATATGAAAGCAGTCCCATCTACCTACCATCAATGTGTGAAGCTCCCTAGCCCATGGGGAATAATCAAGATCGATAGTGACCAGCAAGAGGCTAAGGATTGCTATACCTCATCCATGAAGCCAACCTCGAAGCCAAGGGAGCAATAGCAATTACAGTATCCTCCGAGGAATGTCTTGGAGGCAAGAGAACAAGATATGGACGAAATCCTCTTGGATCCTAGTGATCCTGAATCAAAAATCTATATCGGATTAGGGATCCTTGGCAAGATGAAAGAAGACTTAATATCCTTCCTCAAAAGAAGAAAAACTACCTTTGCTTGGAAACATGAAGATATGACAGGTATATCTAAGGATATTATTACTCACAAACTTGGCATTGACAGGTCTATCAAACCGATCCATCAAAAAAGAAGGAAGTTTGCACCGGAAAGGAATGCCATTATCCAAGAAGAAGTAGAGAGACTACTTCGAGCAGGTATGATCAGAGAGGTAAAATATCCAAAATGGTTAGCCAATGTGGTCGTTGTCCAAAAGAAAAATGGAAAGTGGAGGGTATGTGTCGACTTCACTGATCTGAATAAGGCATGTCCCAAGGATCCTTTCCCATTACCCCACATTGACTCCATGGTGGATGCAACAGCGGGGCATGAACTGTTAACCTTTATGGATGCATCATCTGGATTCCAACAAATCCAGATGGAACCATCTGACCAAGAGGATACAGCCTTTATGACCCCAACCGGTTTATATTGTTATATCGCCATGCCTTTTGGACTAAGAAATGCAGGTGCAACATATCAAAGGCTGGTAAATATGATGTTCAAAGATCAAATTGGAAAAACTATGGAGGTGTACATAGATGATATGGTGGTCAAGTCAAAGAAAGCTGAGGATCACCTAAGGGACTTAGAAGAAGCATTCGATATCCTTGATCATTACAACATGAAACTTAATCCTTCAAAATGCCATTTTGGTGTTAAGGCAGGAAAGTTCTTAGGATACATGGTAACCCAGAGGGGCATTGAAGCAAGCCCGGAACAAATCAAAGCATTAATAAATATCAAATCTCCTGCCAATGCCAAGGATGTTCAAAGACTGACAGGCAGGATAGCAGCTTTGAACAGGTTCATATCGAAATCCTCAGAGAAATGCAGAGAATTTTACGATATCCTAAGGAAGAATAAGAAGTTCGAATGGACTGAGAAGCATGAGAATGCTTTACAAGCCCTAAAAGAGTATATGTCCTCAGCACCAGCATTAGCAAAACCGGAAAAAGGAGATGTGTTATCCTTATATCTGGCGGTATCCTCAACCGCTGTAAGTGCTGTCCTTGTTAAGGATCACGAAGGTACACAATATCCTATCTACTATGTAAGTAAAAGTTTACTTGATGCCGAATCCAGGTACTCACACCTCGAAAAACTTATCCTTGCATTAATTATGGCATCGACTAAGTTAAGACATTATTTTGAAACCCATACTATTGTTGTTAGAACTAATTTTCCAATTAAGAATGTCCTCAGGAAACCAGATATGTCCGGGAGAATGGCTAAGTGGGCAGTAAAGCTTAGTGCCCATGATATAAGATACGAACCAAGAACAGCTATCAAATCTCAAGCACTAGCTGACTTTGTGGCTGATTTCAGTAGTGATCTACAAAAAGAAGCAGAATTGGAGGTCCAGCAGCTGGATGAGACCAAGGATCCTTGGATACTACACACTGACGGATCCTCAAATATCAAAGGCACAGGGCTAGGGATCCTACTAAAATCGCCACAGGGGGACATAATACCCCACTCCATAGCCTGTGAATTCCAAGCAACTAACAATGAGGCTGAATATGAAGCCTTAATTGCTGGCTTACAGATTGCTAAGGATATGGGGGTAAGATATCTCGAAGTATATGTAGATTCATTATTGATCACCAATCACTTTAATGGATCCTATGCTGTTAAAGGTGAAAAACTAACCAAATATTTAGAGATAGTCAAAGAATTGGCACTCTCTTTTGTTTCTTTTAGCTTAACACAGGTACCAAGGGAGGATAACACGGAAGCTGATGCATTGGCCAACCTAGGATCATCCTTAAAAATTCCAGAAGACATAAGTATCCCTATCATCCATATCCTGGCTCCTGCTATTGAAAATCAAGTAGCCATGGAAATAGAAGAGGATACTGCAGTAATCCCTAGTGAAGAAGCTCAATCTTATTCAGGATCATGGATCCCACCAATCATGAAATACTTGCAAAACGGAGAGATCCCAATGGGAGAAAATCCTAGAGCTTTCAGGATCAAGGTATCTCAATTTACAATCTTAAATAATATGCTATATAAACGATCCCTTGCAGGACCATATTTAAGATGTATTGAGGATCCTGAAATTGAAGAAGTGTTGAGAGACTTCCATGAAGGAGATTGTGGAAACCACACTGGGGGCAGGGCATTATTCTCAAGGATCCTTAGAACAGGATACTACTGGCCAACCATGAAAAGGGATGCTGTAGAGTATGCTAAGAGATGTGATCCTTGCCAAAGACATAGCAATATCCTTCACCAACCAGCTGAATTACTACACCCCATACCATCCTCTTGGCCATTCATGAGATGGGGAATGGATATAGTTGGCAAGCTCCCTAAAGCACCTGGTGGAAAAGTATTTATGCTTGCCATGACTGACTATTTTTCCAAGTGGATAGAAGCTGAAGCCTTCGCTCAAGTCAGAGAAAAGGAAGTCATATCCTTCATTAAAAGAAACATTATAACTAGATTTGGCATTCCCTCTGAAATTGTATGTGATAATGGCTCCCAATTCATTGGAAGCAGAACCACTAACTTTTGTGACAGTTGGGGAATCAAGATGATAACATCAACACCAGTTCATCCACAAGCCAATGGTCAAGCAGAATCATCCAACAAGATCATCATCAACAATCTGAAGAAGAAGCTAGGATCCAAGAAAGGAAAATGGGCAGAGAGTTACCTTATGTGCTATGGGCTGATAGGACAACTCCCAAGAATGCCACTGGTCAAACACCTTTCTCTTTAGTATTTGGGGCAGAAGCAGTGATCCCAACAGAGATGGTGATCCCAACTGCTAGAACAAGTGCTCGTGATCCTGAAGAAAATGCTACAATCCTAGCTCAGGATTTGGATACTATTGAGGAAACAGGGATCTAGCTAGGATAAGGATGGCAAGCTACCAACAAAGAATGGCTGGTGCCTACAACAAAAATGTCAGAATAAGGAAGTTCCAAGTCGGAGATATGGTGTTGAGAAAAGCATTTCAAAATACTATCAATCCTGCTGACGGGAAGTTAGCACCAAAATGGGAAGGCCCCTACTTGATTGAAGCTGAAGCAGGAAAGGGGGCATACAGGTTGCTAACCATGGAAGGAAACTTGTTACCAAGAGCCTGGAATGCTGTTCACTTAAAGAAATATTTCATGTGAACATGATCCTTCATGCATGTGATCCTTACATTGAAGTATCCTTGAAGGATCCCGGAGATATCAGTGATCCTAACTCTGGTAATATGCTTATCCTAAAACTATTGCATTTTCTTACTTTTTACCTAAGGATAAGGATCATGTATCCTTCATCCTCTACTCACAAACCATTTGAGTTATGATAAGTTCAGGTATCTTCAGCAAATCGTCAAAGATCTCCAAAAGCACCACAGATCCTTGGGTCCAACCCCAGTTATCCTTGGGATTATCCCCAGTTTCCGCCAGCAGCGCACGATGATCCTGGTATAGTTCACGTCTTTGGGACCAGTACCCACTTTCGGGGCTGACAACCTCATCGTACTGGCTATATTTAGGATCCTACGTATAATGGTGGACGCACCATACATCCGTTCCTAAGGTTTCTAACGTTTTCACGTTAGCTAAGGTTTTGACATTTTCATGTCACTAAGTTTGGATAGTCGCCAGAAAGGGCCATACTCCAGTTTACATACGATCCTTTGGGCTTGTCCCCAGTTATCCTTTGGGCTTGTCCCCAGTTATCCTTGGTTCCCCAGTCCTCCGGGATCATCCCCAGTTATCCTTTGGGCATGTCCCCAGTCACTAATTTATCTTTTACATTGGCTTAGTCCCAAGTTATATCTCACTTTTCAGGTTTTGGAAGTCTAAACATATAAGGGTCCTTAATCCTTATTAACTATCAAAGTCTTATCTATGATTGTCTTGATTGAAGGTTAGGATCCTAACGAGGATCCTCAGGTATGATCCTTGACTATTTTGATTATACTCTTTATCCTAACCAACCCTTATACTTTGACAACCGAACCAATGATCCTTGAACTAAAACACTTTGAGAATCTTCAATATGAGGATATTTGATCTAGGATCATATCCTAAGTTCATTAAACACTTTTTCAACTCTTGTTATTTTAACAAATACAGCAATTGAGAAATAAGAGGATTATTGAAGGATAACAACACAAGATAAGCCAGAAAAGTTAAGTTATATTATTAAACAAAAGGATCATTAACCCTTTCAAAAGATTGTCAAAATTGCCAACCCACATTTCTACCAGCAAAACGTGGCCCGTCCACATGGGTTGGCAAAGGGTGTCCATTGTCTATGCGGTCTTAGCATTTTGCAGGAAATTAAAAGCGGCAGGATCACAAAGGCTTCATCCCCCAAACAGAGGATCCCTCCACCTTTTGCAATCCTACCTATTGTTCAAAGGATCCAGGATCCTTAACCCTAAAAACTATTGTTCGAAGATTACAGACCATAATTGTTCAAACCATCAACAACCACAAAAAACCACTACCAAACCTAAAAAATTGGGCTCCGGCCTAGTCAACAATATCCATCATCGCCCAATCATGCAGCCTACTCCTTCGCTGCTTCATCACCACCAGCATCTCCACCTTGATCCTTCTCAGCATCACCACCTTCCAGCATGGGGATCTCCTCAGCCTCATCCTCGTCCTCCAGGTCTGCCAGCCTTGCCTTCCAACCTTCAACGTCCCACGAGCTTTTGTCAAAGGTAGGATCCTGAGCCTCCTCAGCCATCTGAAGTTGTATCTTGTACATAGCAATTGCCGCGGAGACCTTAGCATCTTGGGTGATCTCCTGCTTCTCGTTATCCATATCGATCAACCTCTGAGCAGCCTCAGCCTTCATGACCCGGAGTTCCTTCTCAAGATCTCCTATCTTGAGATCCTTTAACACACCCATTTGCTGGAGATCGGCAATTTGGCTCTCCTGGTCCTCAACATGGCCAAGATAGGTCTCAATCTCGGCAAGTTTCTGCAAAGAGGGAAATAAGGTAAGTTCAGAACCGGATGATCCTCGAAGAAACAGGATACACAAACAGGATATTTGAAACGGATGACCAACAGGGGCAGTGATCCTTACCTCATTCACGTAGTCAAGGAATTGCTGACGGAGGAGGGGAAATCCTTGGAGATCTTCAGAGGTTTTCCTCTTTTTTCCCTTGCCCCGGATAGACGCTTTGGGAGCTGATGCTGAAGGACTGGCAGCAGGAGCCTTCTTCTTTGAAGACGTGACATTGGCAAGATCACTTAACCCAAATTTAGAGGCAGATTTGACAGACCTGGCAGACTTTCCGGCACCTACGCAATCAAAAAAAAAAAAAACAAGATAAGTTGCTTTACTAATCAAACAATCCTATATATAATTTATTCTCTGTAAGGATACTTACTTGACATTGTGGCAGATGCAGAGGATATCTCTTGAGAATCTTGGACAGTGATTTGGAAACTTCTGACTTCAGGATTAAGCCTTTTAAAAGCTAGAACTCTCTCTTTTGCAGCAGGGCTTAATTTCAGATGAGCAATGGATATAGCTGCACAAGAAGTAAAAAGAGATATTAGTGATCCTCATCATATGAGACAAGGCTGACAATGATCCTTAGAGGATCCTCTATCCTACCATGGGTGGCCCATTCTTTGGGCAGATCCTTCCCATCCGGGATGGAATCCCTTCTAACAAAGAAAAAACGACGCTTCCAGTTAGGATCATTCTTGGTGACCTTGAAGACAGGGTGATCCTCCCCGGCTTTCCGTTTCAGCAGATACCGGTAAGAGCCAAAAGTGGTAAGATCGTAAAACTCGGCCAACTCCGTCATCCCCAGATCAATCCCTCTCTGCTCAATGATCCTTTCGAAGGTATACAGAACCCTCCAGATCATCGGCATAGCTTGGATATAAGAGATACCGGTTAAAGAAAAGAAGGATTGGGTGAAGGATGGAAAAGGATATGAATACCCTATGGTGAATGGAGTAGCAGGAAAAGCCACCCAGGTATCCGAAATAGAATCACTCAGAGCGGTAGGTGTGAAGGACTTGAAAACCGCATTCGCCGGAAAACAATGACGAATTCTGTCTATGTGAACATCAGTAAAACAACACCTCTCCGTAGAAGAATCCTTGATAATCCCCTGGCTTTTTAAGGGACTATCCTTCTTAGAATCCTTGTATGGAGAATTCCGGAGCAACATGTTTATGACAAGACGGAAACAGAGTAGAAGCAAAAAACAGAGCAAAGGGAAGGAAGAAGGGAAAGAGAGAAGAAGAGGATACCTGATCAAGTCTTCGGTTGTGATTATAAAGGGAAGATACCTCGAATTTAAATACTGAATGATCCTAACCCTATCTCCTATTTATAATGATGATTTGCAGGGATTGTCACATCTGTGACGTAATTATCACAACGGCTAGTCCATGTGTAACGGCTAGTTATCCGGAATCGCCCGTTAGAGATAAGATCGAAACAAAATATAACTCGTCTATTTACAATTAACTCCTTATATTTTGGGGGCAATTGTTAGGGCTGGATTTTATTGTAGGTGATCCTTACACATGATCCTAACCAGTGATCCTTGTTTCTTTGGCAGACAGTGATCCTCAGCAGAACTTCAGGATCAGGATCATGGGACATTATGGTGATCCTCATACTAACGGCCACTTCCGCTTAATACAATATTGTTTTGCAGGAACATCTAGCAGGATATGCTCTAGACATCATGATCCAGGGACGCGTCTTCACAAATATGGCAAGAGCTTAATCGAAGAAAGACGTTGCACAGGATATGGAAACTAGGCTTGATATATGGGCAGCAATTTAGGCTAGATTGTCTTTATTTCTAAAGGGGTAATGAGCTGATAATTAGTCATTTTACCTAAAATAGGTCACCTACACATGTATAAATACCACTCTTCTTCATTCGGAAGAACACACACGACATACGACACAACTCTCAAACACTTAGACACTCAGTGATCCTTGTACTCAGCTCATTACTATCCGAAGTTGTAACTACATTTTTATTATATATAAGTTGGTGATCGGTGGTTGCCATCACCCGAGGTTTTTTATGCCGGAGATCATACATTGATCAAGGGCTTTTTCCTCGTATAAATCATTGTGTCTTTGCATCTTTTATCACAGAAGTGATCCTTTACTTTCATAATTAACCAAGCATCATACCCCGTTTACATAAAGTTTGGTTACATTATCCTTGTGTGATTTTTGACCAAAACATTATCCTAGTGTGATTTTTGACCAAAACACTTGCTATGACTGATTACTTCTCCAAGTGGATAGAGGCTGAAGCCTTTGCTCAAGTCAGAGAGAAAGAAGTGATATCCTTTATCAAAAGAAATATTATTACTAGATTTGGTATCCCTTCTGAAATTGTATGTGATAATGGATCCCAATTTATTGGGAGTAGAACTACTAACTTTTGTGACAGCTGGGGGATTAAGATGATAACATCAACACCAGTTCACCCAAAAGCTAATGGTCAGGCAGAATCATCCAACAAGATCATCATTAACAACTTGAAAAAGAAACTTGAATCCAAGAAAGTGAAATGGGCAGAAGAGCTACCTTATGTATTATGGGCTGATAGGACAACCCCCAAGAATGCTACTGGTCAAACTCCATTCTCTTTGGTATTTGGAGCAAAATCGGTGATCCCTACAGAAATGGTGGTTCCTACTGCAAGAACAAGTATCCGTGATCCTGAAGGAAATGCTGAAAACTTGGTTCAAGACTTGGATACTATAGAAGAACTCAGGGATTTGGCAAGGATAAGGATGGTGTTAGGGCTGGATTTTTATTATAGGTGATCCTTACACATAATCCTAACCAGTGATCCTTGTTTCTTTGGCAGACAGTGATCCTCAGCAGAACTTCAGGATCAGGATCATGGGACATTATGGTGATCCTCATACTAACGGCCACTTCTGCTCAATACAATATTGTTTTACAGGAACATCTAGCAGGATATGCTCTAAACATCATGATCCAGGGACGCGTCTTCACAAATATGGCAAGAGCTTAATTGAAGATAGACGTTGCACAGGATATGGAAACTTGGCTTGATTTATGGGCGGCTATTTAGGCTAGATTGTATCTCATTTCTAAAGGGGTAATGAGCTGAATATTAGTTTAGCTACCTAAAATAGGTCACCTACACATGTATAAATACCACTCTTCCTCATTCGGAAGAACACACACGACATACAACGCAACTCTCACACACTTAGACACCAAAAGCAATAGTGATCCTTGTACTCAGCTCATTATCATCCAAAGTTGTAATCATATTTTTGTTATATTGAAGTTGGTGATCGGTAGTTGCCATCACCCGAGGTTTTTTATGCCGGAGATCATACATTGATCAAGGGCTTTTTCCTCGTATAAATCATTGTGTCTTTGCATCTTTTATCACAGAAGTGATCCTTTACTTTCATAATTAACCAAGCATCATACCCCGTTTACATAAAGTTTGGTTACATTATCCTTGTGTGATTTTTGACCAAAACAGTTTGGCGCCCACCGTGGGGCAATTGGTGCTTCATTCATAAGAAAATCTTTTGTTCGAAATCATTTGAAAGAGTTACATGGCTTCATCATTGAAGAACACGTCCACGGCGATGTCTGCAGTCACCTCATCACAGATCACCTTGCCTCCTCCACCGGCAGGATCTCAGAAAAATACTGAGAAGAGATCAACTCCCACTTTCTCTAAACCTCTATCTTCTTCTGCTATGAATTCTTCTATTCCCAGTACTAGTGATGTATTTGCTTTAATTTTGCAGATGAAGGATCGTATGCAGCGGCAAGATGAAACTAACGAAAGGATCCTCAGGGAAATTGGAGATCTCAAAAGACAAAAGAAAGCGGCAGAGGATCATTCTCCACTGATGCCCAAATCCTTGAGCTTTGATACTCCAATGATCACTTCCCAGCCATCAGGGATCCCGGACGTGCAAATCATAGGGGAGTCAAGAGGATCACATCTCAACTCGGCAGCAATGACTCAGACATCAGGCTCACATTTTCAGCCTGTAGGATCCTATCCTCAGTACATGGGATCCTTCAGGAATTCGGGAGCCTATCCGGAGACACAGCAGTTTCAAGGATCCTACTTTATTCCAGGATCATTCCAGGGCCAAGGATCCTCCTTTGTTCCAGGATCATCCCAGGTTCAAGGATCCTCCTTTGTTCCAGGATCATCCCAGGTTCAAGGATCCTCCTTCGTTCCAGGATCATCCCAGATACCAGGATCCTTACAGATGCCAGGATCCCTAAAAAGTTTGCAAACAGGAAGTCTAGATGTCCATCAAGGGGACTTCATTCCAATGCAGACCATTGCTTCCACTGGTCCCTCCGTTGTTCCGGAATCCCAGCAATATGGATTCCCTAACTTGAACCCAATGGGAGGTAACACTTTAAATAATTATCCTACCACTAACCATGGATTCATGCAGGATACAGGTACCAATCATGCTATGGCCAGGGAATTACAGAAACTAAAGGACATGATCTCAAGTGTTCCAGGGGTAGTCAAGCCTATCCCAGAGATTGCAGATGGAAGCCACAAGGTATCTCGCTTTGCACCACCAATTTGTGATGCAGAGGTACCCAAAAGGTTCCATATCCCTACCATGAAGCTGTATGATGGCACAACGGATCCAGAGGAGCATATAGCACAATACAGGGAAAGGATGGAAATCAATCCTATCCCAGAAAAGTTGAAGGAAGCATGCCTATGTAAAGGATTTGGATCCACTCTAACTGGATCAGCTCTTAAGTGGCTGCTAAGTCTTCCCCCCTACTCTATTACTTCATTTGCTAATTTAGTTAATTTATTCAATAACCAATTCTCTTGTAGCAGAAAATTTGAAAAATTAACTAGTGATTTGTACAGGATAACTCAAAATCATAATGAATCATTAAGGGATTATATAACTAAATTTAGTAAAGAATCCTTGGACATTCCCAACTTGGATATGGCTACGGCTGTTGAAGCCTTCAAAATGGGACTGCTTAAGGATTCATTATTCTATGATGATCTTGTTATGACACCATGCAGGAATTTAGATGAAGTAAGAACTCGAGCACTCAGGTTTATCCGGCTAGAGGATGACAAGAGGATCCAGGAGAGACAAGTGGGATCCTCAAAACCGGAGAAGCAAGGATCCTCCTTCAAGAGCAACAAATTCAAATCCTACCATAGGAATGAGAACAAGAATGTGCATGCTGTTGACCAGGAAGAGGATGATGAAGATTATCCTCCAATCTCAGAATATTGTTTCTCCGTTGATAATCATGAACTAATCCTTGCAATGCAGAATCTAGGTGAAAAAGCTAGATGGCCCAGGAAGAATGATAAACCATCCGGGACTAAAGACAAGTCCAAATGGTGTGCATACCATGAGGATTTCGGGCATCTAACTGAAGATTGCATAGCCTTAAGAAAAGAAATTGGATACCTGCTAAGCAAGGGGCATCTAAAAGAATTGTTGGGGAGAAAAAAGCAAAGAACCCAGGATCCTGAAAGGATCCCTGAAAAGGCTCCAGCACCTCCGGCAAACGCACAAGTGATTAACTTTATATCCGGAGGATCAGACATTTGTGGTACATCCTTTTCAGCGGCCAAGAGACATGCAAAAGAATCAAAAATGGATAATGGAGAAAGGCCTATTAGAACCTCAAGTGTCTCAGAAGGGAAGATGATAACATTTGATGAGGATGATCGCATCAACATTCAGGATCCCCACCATGATAGTTTAGTTATCACTCTCTTTATCTCTAACCATTTTGTCCGCAGGATCCTTATTGACGGAGGGAGCTCAGTGAACATTATCCAGCTTGATGTCCTGAAGAAGATGGGAATCCCAGAATCAGACATCACACCAAGATCCTCCGTGCTTGTAGGATTCAGTGGGGAAACGAAGAAAACTCTGGGGGACATCAAACTCCCAATCTACGTGGAAGGATTACATAATTACCAAAAATTTTGTGTTATTGACTGTTTATCTTGTTGCAACGTTATCCTTGGCAGGCCTTGGATACATGACATGAGAGCAGTTCCATCTACCTACCATCAATGTGTGAAGCTCCCTAGCCCATGGGGGATAATCAAGATCGACAGTGATCAGCAAGAGGCTAAGGATTGCTATACCTCATCCATGAAGCCAACCTCGAAGCCAAGGGAGCAATAGCAATTACAGTATCCTCCGAGGAATGTCTTGGAGGCAAGGGAACAAGATGTGGACGAAATCCTCTTGGATCCTAGTGATCCTGAATCAAAAATCTATATCGGATCAGGGATCCTTGGCAAGATGAAAGAAGACATGATATCCTTCCTCAAAAGAAGAAAATCTACCTTTGCTTGGAAACATGAAGATATGACAGGTATATCTAAGGATATTATTACTCACAAACTTGGCATTGACAGGTCTATCAAACCAATCCATCAAAAAAGGAGGAAGTTTGCACCAGAAAGGAATGCCATTATCCAAGAAGAAGTAGAGAGACTACTTCGAGCAGGTATGATCAGAGAGGTAAAGTATCCAAAATGGTTAGCCAATGTGGTCGTTGTCCAAAAGAAAAACGGAAAGTGGAGGGTATGTGTCGATTTCACTGATTTGAATAAGGCATGTCCCAAGGATCCTTTCCCATTACCCCACATTGACTCCATGGTGGATGCAACAGCGGGGCATGAACTGTTAACCTTTATGGATGCATCATCTGGATTCCAACAAATTCAGATGGAACCATCTGACCAAGAGGATACAGCCTTTATGACCCCAACAGGTTTATTGTTATATTGCCATGCCTTTTGGATTAAGAAATGTAGGTGCAACATATCAAAGGCTGGTAAATATGATGTTCAAAGATCAAATTGGAAAAACTATGGAGGTGTACATAGATGATATGGTGGTCAAGTCAAAGAAAGCTGAGGATCACCTAAGGGACTTAGAAGAAGCATTCGATATCCTTGATAATTATAACATGAAACTTAATCCTTCGAAATGCCATTTTGGTGTTAAGGCAGGAAAGTTCTTAGGATACGTGGTAACCCAGAGGGGCATTGAAGCAAGCCCGGAACAAATCAAAGCATTAATAAATATCAAATCTCCTGCCAATGCCAAGGATGTTCAAAGACTGACAGGCAGGATAGCAGCTTTGAACAGGTTCATATCGAAATCCTCAGAGAAATGCAGAGAATTTTACGATATCCTAAGGAAGAATAAGAAGTTCGAATGGACTGAGAAGCATGAGAATGCTTTACAAGCCCTAAAAGAGTATATGTCCTCAGCACCAGCATTAGCAAAACCGGAAAAAGGAGATGTGTTATCCTTATATCTGGCGGTATCCCCAACCGCTGTAAGTGCTGTCCTTGTTAAGGATCACGAAGGTACACAATATCCTATCTACTACGTAAGTAAAAGTCTACTTGATGCCGAATCCAGGTACTCACACCTCGAAAAACTTATCCTTGCGTTAATCATGGCATCGACTAAGTTAAGACATTATTTTGAAACCCATACTATTGTTGTTAGAACTAATTTTCCAATTAAGAATGTCCTCAGGAAACCAGATATGTCAGGGAGAATGGCTAAATGGGCAGTAAAGCTTAGTGCCCATGATATAAGATACGAACCAAGAACAGCTATTAAATCTCAAGCACTAGCTGACTTTGTGGCTGATTTCAGTAGTGATCTACAAAAAGAAGCAGAATTGGAGGTCCAGCAGCTGGATGAGACCAAGGATCCTTGGATACTACACACTGACGGATCCTCAAATATCAAAGGCACAGGGCTAAGGATCCTACTAAAATCGCCACAGGGGGACATAATACCCCACTCCATAGCTTGTGAGTTCCAAGCAACTAACAATGAGGCTGAATATGAAGCCTTAATTGCTGGCTTACAAATTGCTAAGGATATGGGGGTAAAGTATCTTAAAGTATATGTAGATTCATTATTGATCACTAATCACTTTAACGGATCCTATGCTGTTAAAGGTGAAAAACTAACCAAATATTTAGAGATAGTCAAAGAATTGGCACTCTCTTTTGTTTCTTTCAGCTTGACACAGGTACCAAGGGAGGAGAACACAGGGGCTGATGCATTGGCCAACCTAGGATCATCCTTGAAGATTCCAGAAGATATAAGTATCCCTATCATCCATATCCTGGCTCCTGCTATTGAAAATCAGGTGGCCATGGAAATAGAAGAAGATACTGCAATGATCCTTAGTGAAGAAACCCAATCTTATTCAGGATCATGGATCTCACCAATCATGAGATACTTGCAACATGGGGAGATTCCGACGGGAGAAAATCCTAGAACTTTCAGGATTAAGGTATCTCAATTTACAACTTTGAATAATGTATTATATAAGCGATCTCTTGCAGGACCATATTTGAGATGTATCGAGGATCCTGAAATCGAGGAAGTGTTGAAAGATTTCCATGAAGGAGATTGCGGAAACCACACTGGGGGCAGGGCACTATTCTCAAGGATCCTTAGAACAGGATACTACTGGCCAACCATGAAAAGGGATGCTCTAGAGTATGCTAAGAAATGTGATCCTTGCCAAAGGCATAGCAATATCCTCCATCAGCCAGCTGAATTTTTACACCCAATACCATCCTCTTGGCCATTCATGAGATGGGGAATGGATACAGTTGGCAAGCTCCCTAAAGCACCTGGTGGAAAAGTATTTATGCTTGCCATGACTGACTATTTTTCCAAGTGGATAGAAGCTGAAGCCTTCGCTCAAGTCAGAGAAAAGGAAGTCATATCCTTCATTAAAAGAAACATTATAACTAGATTTGGCATTCCCTCTGAAATTGTATGTGATAATGGCTCCCAATTCATTGGAAGCAGAACCACTAACTTTTGTGACAGTTGGGGAATCAAGATGATAACATCAACACCAGTTCATCCACAAGCCAATGGTCAAGCGGAATCATCCAACAAGATCATCATCAACAATCTGAAGAAGAAGCTAGGATCCAAGAAAGGAAAATGGGCAGAGGAGTTACCTTATGTGCTATGGGCTGATAGGACAACTCCCAAGAATGCCACTGGTCAAACACCTTTCTCTTTAGTATTTGGGGCAGAAGCAGTGATCCCAACAGAAATGGTGATCCCAGCTGCTAGAACAATTGCTCGTGATCCTGAAGAAAATGCTGCAATCCTAGCTCAGGATTTGGATACTATTGAGGAAATCAGGGATCTAGCTAGAATAAGGATGGCAAGCTACCAACAAAGAATGGCTGGTACCTACAACAAAAATGTCAGGATAAGGAAGTTCCAAGTCGGAGATATGGTGTTGAGAAAAGCATTTCAAAATACTATCAATCCTGCTGATGGGAAGCTAGCACCAAAATGGGAAGGTCCCTACTTGATTGAAGCTGAAGCAGGAAAGGGGGCATACAGGTTACTAACCATGGAAGGAAACTTGTTACCAAGAGCCTGGAATGCTGTTCACTTAAAGAAATATTTCATGTGAACATGATCCTTCATGCATGTGATCCTTACATTGAAGTATCCTTGAAGGGTCCCGGAGATATCAGTAATCCTTACTCTGGTAATATGCTCATCCTAAAACTATTGCATTTTCTTACTTTTTACCTAAGGATAAGGACCATGTATCCTTCATCCTCTACTCACAAACCATTTGAGTTATGATAGTTCAGGTATCTTCAGCAAATCGTCAAAGATCTCCAAAAGCACCACAGATCCTTGGGTCCAACCCCAGTTATCCTTGGGATTATCCCCAGTTTCCGCCAGCAGCGCACGATGATCCTGGTATAGTTCACGTCTTTGGGACCAGTACCCACTTTCGGGGCTGACAACCTCATCGTACTGGCTATACTTAGGATCCTACGTATAATGGTAGACGTACCATACATCCGTTCCTAAGGTTTCTAACGTTTTCACGTTAGCTAAGGTTTTGACATTTTCATGTCACTAAGTTCGGATAGTTGCCAAAAAGGGCCATACTCCAGTTTACATACGATCCTTTGGGCTTGTCCCCAGTTATCCTTTGGGCTTGTCCCCAGTTATCCTATGGGCTTGTCCCCAGTGATCCTCTGGGATCATTCTCAGTTATCCTTTGGGCATGTCCCCAGTTACTAATTTATCTTTTACATTGGCTTAGTCCCAAGTTATATCTCACTTTTCAGGTTTTGGAAGTCTAAACATATAAGGGTCCTTAATCCTTATTAACTATCAAAGTCTTATCTATGATTGTCTTGATTGAAGGTTAGGATCCTAACGTGGATCCTCAGGTATGATCCTTGACTATTTTTGATTATACTCTTTATCTTAACCAACCCTTGTACTTTGACAACCGAACCTATGATCCTTGAACTAAAACACTTTGAGAATTTTCAATATGAGGATATTTGATCTAGGATCATATCCTAAGTTTATTAAACACTTTTTTAACTCTTGTTATTTTAACAAATATAGCAATTGAGAAATAAGAGGATTATTGAAGGATAACAACACAAGATAAGCCAAAAAGATTAAAGTTATATTATTAAACAAAAGGATCATTAACCCATTCAAAAAGTTGTCAAAATTGCCAACCCACATTTCTACCAGCAAAACGTGGCCCGTCCACATGGGTTGGCAAAGGGTGTCCATTGTCTATGCGGTCTTAGCATTGTGCAGGGAAATAAAAGCGGCAGGATCACAAAGGCTTCATCCCCCAAACAGAGGATCCCTCCACCTTTTGCAATCCTACCTATTGTTCAAAGGATCCCTCCACCTTAATCCTAAGAAACTATTGTTCAGAAATTACAGACCATAATTGTTTCAAACCATCAACAACCACAAAAAACCACTACCAAACCTAAAAAATTGGGCTCCGGCCTAGTCAACAATATCCATCATCGCCCAATCATGCAGCCTACTCCTTTGCTGCTTCGTCACCACCAGCATCTCCACCTTGATCCTTCTCAGCACCACCACCTTCCAGCATGGGGATCTCCTCAGCCTCATCCTCGTCCTCTAAGTCTGCCAGCCTTGCCTTCCAACCTTCAACATCCCACGAGCTTTTGTCAAAGGTAGGATCCTGAGCCTCCTCGGCCATCTGAAGTTGTATCTTATACATAGCAATTGCCGCAGAGACCTTAGCATCTTGGGTGATCTCCTGCTTCTCGTTATCCATATCGATCAACCTCTGAGCAGCCTCAGCCTTCATGACCCGGAGTTCCTTCTCAAGATCTCCTATCTTGAGATCCTTTAACACACCCATTTGCTGGAGATCGGCAATTTGGCTCTCCTGGTCCTCAACATGGCCAAGATAGGTCTCAATCTCGGCAAGTTTCTGCAACAGGAGAAAAAAGATAAGCTTAGGATCAGATGATCCTCAAGAAAGGCAGGATACACAAACAGGATATGCGAGACGGATAACCAACAGGGGCAGTGATCCTTACTTCATTCACGTAGTCGAGGAATTGCTGACGGAGGAGGGGAAAACCCTGGAGATCATCTGAAGCCTTCCTCTTCTTCCCTTTGCCTCGGATAGGCGCTTTAGGAGCTGATGCTGAAGGACTGGCAGCAGGAGCCTTATTCTTTGAAGACGTGACATTGGCAAGATCACTTATCCCAAATTTGGAGGCAGATTTAACAGACCTGGCAGATTTTCCAGCACCTACACAATTCAAAAACAAGATAAGTTCCCTTGTTAAATTAAATACTTTTACATAAAACTTACTTTCTATGAGGATACTTACTTGACATTGTGGCAGATGCAGAGGATATCTCTTGAGAATCTTGGATAGTGATTTGGAAGCTTCTAACTTCAGGATCAAGCTTTTTAAAAGCTAACACTCTCTCTTTTGCAGCGGGGGTTAATTTCAGACGAGCAATGGAAATAGCTGCATAAAAGACAAAGGAAAAAAAGACATCAGTGATCCTCATCATATGAGACAGGACTGATAGTGATCCTTCGAGGATCCTCTACCCTACCATGAGTGGCCCATTCCTTGGGCAGATCCTTCCCATCCGGGATGGAATCCCTCTTAACAAAGAAAAACCGACGTTTCCAGTTTGTATCATTCTTAGTAACTTTGAAGATTGGGTGGTCCTCCCCAGCTTTCCGTTTCAACAAATATCGGTGAGAACCGAAGGTGGTGAGATCGAAAAACTCAGCTAACTCCGCCATCCCCAGATCAATCCCTTCCTGCTCGATGATCCTCTCGAAGGTATAAAGAACCCTCCAGATCATCGGCATAGCTTGGATGTAAGAGATGCCGGTTAAGGAAAAGAAAGACTGGGTAAAGTCTGGAAAAGGATACGAGTACCCTATAGCAAACGGGGTAGCAGGAAAAGCCACCCAGACATCCGAGACAAAGTCGCTCAAAGCAGTAGGATCAAAGGATTTAAAAACGGCATTCGCCGGAAAGCAATGACGAATTTTGTCTACGTGAGCATCACTAAAGCAACACCTCTCCGTAGGAGAATCCTTGATAATCCCCTGGCTTTTTAAGGGACTATCCTTCTTGGAATCCTTGTGCGGAGAATTCCGGAGCAACATGTTTGGACAGAAACAAAGTAGAAACGGAAAACAGAGCAAAAAGAGTAGAGAGAAGAAAAAGAGAAGAGGAGAGTACCTGATCGATCTTCGGTGTAGAATATAAAGGGAGTGTATCTCGAATTTAAATACAAACTGATCCTCACCCTATCTCCTATTTATAATCATGATCTGCAGGATTGTCACATCTCTGACGTAATGATCACAACGGCTAGTCCGAGCATAACGGCTAGTTTCTTGGAGTCGCCCGTTAGAGATAAGATCGAAAACAAAATATAACTCGTCTATTTACAATTAACTCCTTATATTTTGGGGGCAATTGTTAGGGCTGGATTTTTATTATAGGTGATCCTTACACATAATCCTAACCAGTGATCCTTGTTTCTTTGGCAGACAGTGATCCTCAGCAGAACTTCAGGATCAGGATCATGGGACATTATGGTGATCCTCATACTAACGGCCACTTCCGCTCAATACAATATTGTTTTACAGGAACATCTAGCAGGATATGCTCTAAACATCATGATCCAGGGACGCGTCTTCACAAATATGGCAAGAGCTTAATTGAAGATAGACGTTGCACAGGATATGGAAACTTGGCTTGATTTATGGGCGGCTATTTAGGCTAGATTATATCTCATTTCTAAAGGGGTAATGAGCTGAATATTAGTTTAGCTACCTAAAATAGGTCACCTACACATGTATAAATACCACTCTTCCTCATTCGGAAGAACACACACGACATACAACGCAACTCTCACACACTTAGACACCAAAAGCAATAGTGATCCTTGTACTCAGCTCATTATCATCCAAAGTTGTAATCATATTTTTGTTATATTGAAGTTGGTGATCGGTAGTTTCCATCACCCGAGGTTTTTTATGCCGGAGATCATACATTGATCAAGGGCTTTTTCCTCGTATAAATCATTGTGTCTTTGCATCTTTTATCACAGAAGTGATCCTTTACTTTCATAATTAACCAAGCATCATACCCCGTTTACATAAAGTTTGGTTACATTATCCTTGTGTGATTTTTGACCAAAACAGATGGCCAGTTATCAACAAAGGATGGCCGGAGCTTACAACAAGAATGTCAGGATCAGGAAATTTCAAGTTGGTGATATGGTATTAAGGAAAGCATTTCATAATACCACCAATCCTGCTGATGGAAAGTTGGCACCAAAGTGGGAAGGCCCTTATTTCATTGAAGCTGAAGCAGGAAATGGGGCATATCGCTTGCTGACAATGGAAGGTGATTTGTTACCAAGAGCTTAGAATGCTGTCCATTTGAAAAGATACTTCATGTAATAAGGATCCGTGATCCTTAGCCAATGATGATCCTTGAAGGATCCTTAGCCAACGAAGGATCTTCGTAATGGTAATGATCTAACCTCAAACTCTTTAATTGTTTATATATCAAATACTTAAGGATAAGGATCCTGTATCCTTTATCCTCCCTTCACTTGTTTCTATGTTTTGTAGAAGGTTTGCGTATCCTTGGCAGAGGATAAGTCTCCACACAAGTATCCAGTTATTTGGGCTTGACCCCAGTTTTTTGGGCTAGTCCCCAGTTTGGGCCTGTCCCAGTATCGCCAGTAGTGCACGATGATCCTGGTACAGTTCATGGCAATGGGACTAGTACTCGCTTTAGGGGCTGACAATTTCATTGTACTGGATGTATTCGGGATCCTACGTATAATTGTAGACGTACCATAAATCCGTTCCTAAGGTTTCTAACGTTTTCATGTTAGCTAAGGTTTTGGCATTTTCATGTCACTAAGTTTTGATAGTCGCCAGTGAGGGCCATACTCCAGTTTACACACGATCCTTTGGGCTTGTCCCAGTTATCCTTTGGGCTTGTCCCCAGTTATCCTTTGGGCTTGACCCTAGTTATCCTTTGGGCTTGACCCCAGTTATCCTTTGGGCTTGTCCCCAGTATTGGGCTTGTCCCCAAAATTGTTGGGCTTGTCCCCAGTTACTAACTCTTATCTTATATTGGCTTAGTCCCAAGTCGTATCCTATTTCAGGTTTTTGGAGACAAACGACCAAGGATCCTTGATCCTTACCTTCTACGAAGGTTTGTCTTTTGGTTATCCTGATTATAATGTTAAAGGTTAGGATCCTAACTTGGATTCTCAGGTATGATCCTTAACTATTTTGATTTTATTCATTATTCCTTTGAGTAACCTTATACTTTGACAACTGAACTTATGATCCTTAAAATATACTACTTTTCGGAACTTGTCGACTATAGGATATGTGATCCTTGATCATATCCTAAACTTTTTGAGGATATTTATTAAGTTTTTTCTTTACTTGATAAGTTTAAATGAAATGAATATCACAACAATTGAAAAGTAAAGTACTAACAAGGATAGCAACACGGGAGATAGCCAAAAAGTTAAAGTTATTTTATTCACAAAACATTAAACCCTTTAAGGTTCTCAAAATTGCCAACCCATGTTTCTACCAACAAAACGTGGCCCGTCCACATGGGTTGTCAAAGGGTGTCCATTGTTTACGGGTCTTTGTAGTGCAGGAGATAGAAGACGGAAGGATAACGAGTGGCTTCATCCCCCAAACAGAGGATCCATCCACCACCCATTATCCTGCCGATTGTTCAAGGATCCATGATCCTTCACCCTAGAAGCTATGGTCTAAAGTTATTACAGACCAACCATTGTTCAACAAAAACATCATAACCAAAATAAACTACCAAATTCTAAAAAATGGGCTCCGGCTATGTCTAGAAGTGTCCATCATCGCCCATCCTTGCAGCTTACACCTTCGCTGCATCACCATCATCAGCTCCACTTGCCTCTCCACCGGCCTGATCCTTGCCACTCTCGGTTGCCTCAATTGCTAGAACCTCACCAGCCTCTTCTTCGTCGTCTAGCTTAGCCAGCCTAGCCTTCCAGCCCTCAATGTCCCAGTTGCTCCTGTCAAAGTCAGGATCCTAAGCTTCTTGGGCCATCTGCAGCTTGGTCTTATACATGGCAATGGCAGCGGAGACTTTGGCACCCTTCATGAGCTCGTGCTTCTCATAGTCAGCGTTGATCAGAGCTTTAGCCGTCTGGGTTTTGGCATCATTAAAGTCCTTTTCAAGAGAAGCAATCTTGTGATCCTTGAGCATCGCTACTTGTTGAAGGTCCGAGTACTTTGCCTCAACTTCTTCAACATTGCCTCTGTAGTCCTCGATTTCAGCAAATTTATGAAAAAAGACGATATAAAGCTTAGGATAACATGATCCTCAAGTGGGCAGGATAATTAAGCTAAGTCAGTGATCCTTACCTTAGCAAAGTACTCAAGGAACTGATGACGGATCAGAGGCAAGCCTTCTAGATTGTCAACCTCAGAGGTCTTCCTTTTCTTGCCACCCTTGCCTTTAGAAGTGGTTGCCTTGGGGATCGTGATAGTTGGACTGGCAGCAAGCTTCTTCTTTGAGGATCGGACAGTGTCAAGGTCAGTGACACTGAATTTGGAGGCAGATCTTGAACATTTTCCAGCACCTACACATCCAAAACATATAAGTATCCTTATTTCATTTTAATTTAAGCATTTAATTACATATAAACATGGATACTTAGTCGACATAGTGACAGAACCTGAGGATGCTTCTTGAAAATGCTGGGTGTTTGCTTTAAATGATCTTATTGCAGGATCAAGTCTTTGGAAAGCAGCAAGCCTTTCCTATTTTGCAGGTGTTGTGATGAGGTGTGCGACAGCAATAGCTGCAAAATAGAGACAAAAGGATGTTAGTGATCCTCAAACAGAAACAAGGTTATCCTGTGATCCTTTTCGGGATCCTCTATCCTACCATGAGTGGTCCATTTTCTAGGCAGATCCTTTCCATCAGGGATAGAATCCCTTCTGACAAAGAAGAATCGCCGTTTCCAGTTGGTGTCATTCTTAGTGGCTTTGAATATGGGGTGTTCTTCACCAGGTTTATGTTTGAGTAGATACCGGTGAGACCCATGGCTTACGAGGTCGTACATCTCTGCAAGCTCCGACATTCCTAGATCAATACCTTGCTGCTCAATGATTCTTTTGAGGGTATACAAGACCCTCCAAATCATAGGCATTGCTTGGATGTAGGAGATGCCAGTGAGAAAGAAGAAGGATTGGGTGAAATCGGGAAAAGGGTATGTGTATCCTATTGTGAATAGGGTGACCGGAAAAGCTACCCAGGTTTCAGAAACAGAATCACTTAGAATGGTGGGATCAAATGGTTTGAAATCGGTGTTTGCCGGAAAGCAATGTCGGATTCTGTCTATTTGTGGATCAGTAAAGCAGCACCGTTCCTTCACAGAATCTTTGATGATTTCCTGGCTTTTTAGAGGACTATCCTTAGGATGATCCTTAGCCGGCGAATATCTCAGCATCATCTTGATTATGACGGTGGTGAAGAAGAAGAGACAGAGTGAGAAGATAAAGAGAGAAAGGAAAGGGAAATACCTGATCAAGTCTCCGAATGAAGATTTAAAGGATGAAACGCACGAATTTAAATGCCCTCCAACCCTTATCTCTAACTTCAATTTATAATGATGATTTTGCAGGATAGTCACCTCAATGACGTCATGTTAGCAACGGCTACTCAGGATTCAACGGCTATATATCCGTTGGTTGGTTACGGATAAGAATGAGAAAATATAACTCGTTATTTTGCATTTTACTCCTTATATTTTGGGGGTAATTGTTAGGGAAAAATTTCCAATGATCAGTGATCCTCAACTACTGTCACGCTTAGTGATCCTCAGTTCCGTTGAATTAGTGATCCTCAGAGGTTATTGTGGGATCAGGATCATGGATCATCATAGTGATCCTTACACTAACGATTGCCTGCTTTGTATATGATCTTGTGTTGCAGGAGTACGAGCTTGTACTTGGTCTTGGCGATATTCCTGGAGCATATTCCATACTTATTCCGCAAGTGCTTAACTAAAGTGGACGTTATGGAGTTCGTGGAGGACTTGCTCAAAATGCGGAATGTTTGTTAGCTTAGATATTTTCCATTTTTAAAGGGGATAGCGAGCTAAGTAGAAACACTTGGCTATTTTTAGCTTAACATACACACACTCGCAACTGCTCTCAACAGCTCTTGACAATTCACTTGGGGATTACATACTTTTCTGCACATTACACTATAGTGATCCTTGTAATTAGCTCGCAATCATCCGAAGTTGTTGTTTTGGTCAAAAATTACCGAAGCAATTAAGTGATCAAATTAGTTAAGTGAGGTAGTGTGCTAAAAAGTGTGTTGAAAATATGCTGGTTATGTTCTTTGGAAAAACAGTGTTCAGGATACGGCTCAGGATATTGAGCTGTATCTATGATCAAACAATGAGCAAAAAGGTAAAGTAAATGACACGAGATGTACGAGGAAAGCCCTTGATCAATCTAGATCGCCGGCATAAAACCTCGGGAGCTGACAATCGCAGCTGCCTAGTTCTTCTTATTGCTTTAAACTTCAGGATACAGTGCAGGATATAGATCAGATCGCTAAGTGTTACAACGAATTTGTGAAAGTTGCGAGAGAGCAAGTGTTGAGAGTGTAGAGAGTGTGATTGTGATGTCCTAGTTGATCTGATATACCCACTATTTATAGTAACGAATTACAAACTAAAATTCCTATAAACATGGGATGCTCCGAATATTCCAATGTGAACGTTGTAGACCGAGTAACGCGGCTTCAACGGCTTCTTGTGAACGACTTAGACCGAGTCTTCAGTAGAAAAGGTCTTCATGAACGTTGCTAGCTTCTAACCCACGTACCTGCATTCAATCCGTTAGTGATCCTGAGGATACCATTCAGGATGTTACCAATATCCTGAGTCAGCATCCCGGATGTAAACAGATACAATATAAACAAGATATATATCAAGATATTTTCCAGGATATGGGCTCAGAATTTCACCCATAACAATTGTCCCCAAAAATGTTACCGTTTGACATCCTGCACTAACGGTTACATTTTTCACGGTGGCCGAGGTAATTAAAAGATAAGACCATTGATGTGACAGCTTTCAACCACCCGGCCTATATTTACTCATCATGCCCTATATCTTCTCGTCCTTATCTCTCTTTTAACCACAATCGACAAGGAAAAAGGTAATATTCTCTCCCTCATCTTCGTATTCATCTTTTATCTTACTCCGGCAAGAATTCAGGCGACCAAATGCCTAGGCAAACGAGGTCCAGTTCAGGCGACTCGGCTCCCACATTCATCCAACAGAACCTTCTCCAAGAGCCGGAGAAGGAAGCATGTACCTTCGATAGTGCCCATTTGTCGGCCTTGAAATCCTCCGGCATCTTCCCGGAAGGGACCGTATTTAGACCGTTTGACCGGGAAATCCGGTCGGACATGGTCTCCAACGAGTGGATATGCTTTAATGCTTTCCCTTTTACCCTAGGGCTACAATTCCCCTTTCCAGATTTCATCACCGAGTTCTTCAATATCACAAAAATCTCTTTCAGCCAAACCATGCCAATGCTCTGGCGTGTTTTATCCGTTCTTGACCAAATCAAGAGAAACCACATTCCTGATCTTTCTGTCCATGACCTCCCCCTAGCATACCGACTTAGATGCCACGGCTCTTGTCGATTCTTGTTTTACTCTACTTCTGGTGACCCACTGATACTTTGTGCCACCAGGAACGAGGATGGTTGGCAATCCAAATATTTCTTTGTAAAAAGGGATTCAATCCCTGGGGGAACGGATTATCCGATGAGATGGTTGAAGAAGGGTAGGATTTAGGGTTTAAAGATAATCCTGCCTCTTATCCTGCTTTATATCCTGAACTGACCAACTTTCTCTGTTGTGTATGCAGCTGATTTCAGGAAAGTTGCACCTCCCCTCGCTGATTCTCAAAGAAGAATAGACGCCATTAGACTCCTTCCAGAGGCAGAGAGAAGTTTCAACCCATCTCCACCAACTCCAAGCCCTCTTTCAAGCGCAAACATGTCTGGTAAGGATCCTGCAAAATATCCTGTACATACATGTTTTTATTTGATATTATTAGGAGAGGTTTAGAATTTTACTCCCCGTGTGCAGATTCCAGCAAAGTTCCAGTCTATCTAGACCTCGACGAACTCGACAGCTATCCAACTCCAACCATAGTCAAGAAGGAGGCTCCTGCTCCCACCAGCTCCAAGCCACTCCCAGCTCCCAAGGCCAACCCAAGGACTCGTGCTTCCGCAGCGAAAAAGAGGAAGGGCCTTGAGGTCAGTGCTCCAAGCTCAGGAGGGTTCTCCTATGACGATCTCAGCTTTACCGATTCCTTAGAGCCAATGACATCCTTCCTTAACAAGGTAATATCCTGACGCATACTCTGCATATATATCCTGCACATATATCCTGCACGGATATCCTAACAGGATATCCTGATAGGATATCTTGGTCATTATATATATATATATATTCTAACTCGTACCTGTTATTGGTGCACAGGGCCTCCAGCATTTGCTCCACTTGTACAATGATGCATGTGGTACCGTCGCACTTCATGAAGCCAGGATCAAGCAGCTTGAAACTACTGTTGCCGACCAAGGTGCCATTGCTGAAGCGAAGAGTCGGCACTATGAGGATAAGCTGAAAAAGGTCACTCAGGATGCCGAGCTCAAATTGGCCACCATGCAAATGGATCATGATCAGGCCATGATCAATTTCTGGGAAGGAATCAAGACTTCTGCTATTGTCTCCCTGTTACAAGCACGCATCAAGATGGCTTATGAGGCCAAGGAGACAGGTCTTGTTTGTCCATCCTGGCCAATTGAATCCTGGGTGGCCAAGTTGAAGGAGCTTGGAGGCAAAGCTGTGCCACTCCCATCTGAAGCCGGTGAATCTTCCAAGTCAGCGGAGGTGGCGGATCAGGCTGGAGACAAGAAGGATGCCAGAGCGGATGCTGGACAGGATGCTGGTGAGGATGCTGGTGCTGAGAAGCCGGGGAAAGCAGGAGAGGATGCCGCTGTGTGAGGGCAGCTGAGTGGGCGATGATGGATATTGATGCCTAGGCCGGAGCCCACTTTTTTAGGTTTAATGGTTGATGTCTTGAACAATTTACTTTTCTTGTCTGTTAAACAATTTTAATTTCCTGCATGCAGATAATATGATGGCCAAAGGTGGAGGGATCCTGAGTTTCAGGACGAAGCCCTTGGTCATCAGTTAGTATGGTTTATTTTGAACGCTTTTTAACAAGTGAAGGTGGAGGTATCTTGGGTTCCAAGACGAAGCCTTCATTTGTTAAGTAAATATGTTAGGAAACTAATTATGCTTTTGGTGGATGGGTCTCGGTTTGAGACGAAGCCAAGAGCATAATCTTTTGCTATGTTAATAATATAACCCTTTTTTGGCTTTATATAAATTTCTCTTGTGAAAATTGTTTTGTTTGAACGTTTTTCAGAACATATTATAAATGTATCCCGGTAAATATCCTGAAAAATATTCTGATTAAAATACAACCTATTAGTCGTCTAAATAAAAAGGAAAGATCATACCAGAGATTCTTAGTGAATCAATTTCAATTCTTCATTATAAGCTTGTCCCCAGTGCATACTTATAAACTCGAATCCATCCTCAGAATAGTATGATGTATGTCCCCTGTACTTAACATAGAAACACAACTGTATTCATATTTTTGACTCGAATGAATTCCAAATACCCCAGGGCAAAACCCTTGATATCTTGAAACGAACCCTTAGTATACTGGGGATAAACCTTGAGTTTCATGCGCTACAGGCGGGAGTGTATAAACTCCAAGACTTAGAAAGGTGAACACCTTTAAACCTTAGAGAGTATGAAAATACCCTTTCGTGAGAGAGGGTGATCAATCCTCATATACCTTTAGAATTCAGGATATAGCCAACAGTGACGAAATTGTCAGCCACTTTTACATGGACTGGTCCCGCCACCTTGAACTATCCCTGAATAACTTGCGCTCCAGGCGGGGTGTTTAAACCCAATTCGGGAGAAAGGTGAATACCTTTAAACCTGTGAAGGGATTAGTATCCCTTAAACGTGAGAGAGGGGGCCAATCCTCTAATCTTCTGAGTTATCCTGAGTACACATCCTGGAGCCATATCCTGGAGCATATGTTGCAAAACAATCGTAAACTAAGGTGGGTGTTAGCTTGGCTAACACCCCTCCGATGCCTAAGTCAGTATTGGGTTCAAGATAATAAACATATATATTTAAAAGAGATAGGATACATACCATTCTGAGATAGAAATTAAATTCTATTCTTACTTGAAATAGAGCTTTAAGTGTACAGCATTCCAAGACCTTGGTAGCATATCCCCTTCCATATTCTTGAGTCTGTATGCTCCTTTCCCTGCTTCTGATTCAACTTCGTATGGTCCTTCCCATTTTGGAGCTAACTTGCCATCGGCAGGATTAGTAGTATTCTGAAAAGCCTTCCTTAGCACCCAATCACCCACTTGAAATCTCCTAGTCCTTATATTCTTGTTATATGCTCTGGATATTCTTTGTTGATATGCTGCCATCCTTAGCCTTGCTGCGTCTCTTCTTTCGTCTATGGTATCCAAATCTTGACATAAGGCTTCAGGATTCTGTTCAGGATTCTGTAGGATAGATCTTGCAGTAGGTATCACCATTTCCGTTGGAATTACTGCTTCTGCTCCGAATACTAAGGAGAATGGGGTTTGGCCGGTTGCATTTTTTACCGTTGTCCTGTCAGCCCATAACACAAAGGGTAATTCCTCTGCCCATCTTCCTTTTTTGGCTCCAAGTCTCTTCTTTAAGTTGTTCACTATTATCTTGTTTGAAGACTCAGCTTGCCCATTCGCTTGAGGATGCACCGGAGTAGACGTTATCATCTTGATTCCCCAACTTTTGCAAAAGTCAGTAGTCCTTTTGCTTATAAATTGGGACCCATTATCACAAATAATTTCAGCTGGTACTCCAAACCTGGTCAGGATATTCCTCTTTATGAAGGATACTACTTCTTGGTCTCTAACTTGCACAAATGCTTCAGCTTCAACCCACTTAGAGAAATAATCCGTCATTGCCAGCATAAAGACTTTTCCTCCCGGAGCTTTTGGTAACTACCCTACTATATCCATCCCCCATTTCATGAACGGCCAAGGGGATGCTACAGGATATAGTGGTTCAGCTGGTTGATGCAATATGTTACTATGCCTCTGACATGCATCACATCTTCGAGCATATTCTGCAGCATCTTTTCTCATTGTTGGCCAATAATAACCTGTCCTCAGCACTTTTGAAAATAATGACCTGCCCCCGGTATGGTTACCACAATCCCCTTCATGTATATCCTGAAGTACTTCTTTGGCTTCAGGATCCTCCAAGCATCTCAAGTATGGCCCTGCAAGAGATTTTTTATATAGAATATTATTTATGATAGTGAATCGTGATACCTTCATCCTAAATGCCTTAGGATTTTCATCTTCGGGAATATGTCCTTCCTTGAGATATCTCATAATTGGAGTTGTCCAGGATTTAGGATCCTCTCCAGGATACACCACTTCAGGATCTTGCATACTTGCTACTTCCTTATGCTGAGGATCCGTTGCAGGATACAGGATATGTAATATCGGTATTGGGATTCCTTCTGGTATCCTGATTGATGATCCCAAGTTTGCCAATGCGTCTGCTTCGGCGTTATCCTCTCTTGGTACCTGTTCAAGTGTAAAAACATCGAAATATCCTGCTAATTTTTTAAGAATACCGAGGTATTCCATTAGTTTCTCACCCTTGACTGCATAGGATCCATTAAAATGATTAGTAATTAACAAGGAATCAACATATACTTGCAAATTCTTAATATTCATATTCTTAGCCAATTTTAATCCTGCGATTAAGGCTTCGTATTCTGCCTCATTATTAGTAGCAGGGAATTCACATCTAACAGCCTGGGGTATTATGTACCCCTGTGGCGATTTTAGTAGTATTCCTAATCCTACTCCTCTTACATTAGATGCACCATCGGTATACAATGTCCAGGATCCTGAGGATTCTCCTAACTGTTGAACTTCTAGGTCTACCTCATCCTGAATGTCACTACTAAAATCAGCCACAAAGTCAGCTAAAGCCTGAGACTTTGTAGCATTTCTAGGTTCATATACTAAATCATAAGCACTCAACTTTACTGACCACTTAGCCATTCTGCCTGACATTTCTGGTTTCCTAAGCACATTCTTAACAGGATAATTAGTCTTAACATGAATCCTATGTGTTTCAAAATAATGTCTAAGCTTTGTTGATGCCATTACTAGAGCCAGTATTAGTTTTTCTAGGTGAGAATATCTAGTTTCAGCATTTAACAAACTTTTGCTAACATAATAAACAGGATACTGCTGACCTTCGTGATCCTTTACGAGTACTGCACTTACTGCATTTCCTGATACTGCCAGATACAAGGATAATGGTTCACCATCCTCGGGCTTCATCAATAGAGGTGCGGTTGAGAGATACTGCTTCAAATCCTGCAGGGCTGCTTCATGCTTCTCACCCCACTCAAACTTTTTATTCTTTTTCAGGATATCATAGAATTCTTTACACTTTTCCGAGGATCTTGATATGAATCTATTTAAGGCTGCCACTCGTCCTGTTAACCGTTGGACATCCTTCATATTTGAGGGAGACTTTATATTCAAGATAGCTTTGATCTGCTCCGGGCTTGCCTCTATCCCTCTTTTCGTCACCATGTATCCTAAAAACTTTCCTGCCCCCACTCCAAAATGACACTTTGCAGGATTAAGTTTCATATTATACTGGTCCAGGATATCGAATGCTCCTTTAATATCCTGAAGATGATCCTCAACTTTCTTGGATTTGACCACCATATCATCAATGTACACTTCCATGGTGTCCCCCAGTTTGTCTTTAAACATCATATTCACCAATCTCTGGTACGTTGCACCTGCATTTTTTAAACCGAAAGGCATAGCAGTATAACAATAAATACCTGTTGGTGTCATGAAAGCAGTATCCTCCTGGTCTGAAGGTTCCATTTGAATCTGCTGGAATCCTGAGGATGCATCCATGAAGGTCAACATTTCATGACCAGCAGTGGCATCCACCATCGAGTCTATATGAGGCAGAGGGAATGGGTCTTTTGGACAAGCTTTGTTCAGGTCTGTGTAGTCTACACAGACTCTCCACTTCCCATTCTTCTTTTGAACCACCACCACATTTTCTAGCCATCTAGGGAATTTGACTTCTCTAATCATCCTGGACTTCAGCAATCTTTCAACTTCCTCTTGGATAATTGCATTCCGCTCAGGGGCGAATTTCCTTCTCTTTTGTTGTATAGGCTTGAACGACCTGTCAATTCCAAGCTTGTGAGTAATAATGTCTTTAGATATACCTGTCATATCCTCATGCTTCCATGCAAACGTTGACATCCTGCATTTCAAAAAGTTAATTAATTGTTCTTCAATATCCTGAGGGATATTGGTTCCCACGAGCACCGAAATATCAGGATTATCCTGGTCTAGGATAATTTTCTTCACATCCTGCTCCGGATCCTCCACAATATCCTGGGCCCGGGTCTTTAATTGCTATGCTGCACTAGGTTTGGTTGAGGATTTCATCGAGGATGAGTAGCAATCTTTCGCCTCCTGCTGATCACTATCGATCTTGACAACCCCCCAAGGGGTAGGGATCTTGATGCATTGATGATACGTTGATGGAACGGCCTTCATATCGTGGATCCATGGTCTTCCTAGGATGATGTTATAGCAGGATAGAGAATCCATCACACAGAAACGTTGCATCTTGTTGACTCCTTCAACATATACGGGTAGCCTTATCTCTCCCACTGTGTTCCTAGCTTCTCCACTGAAACCAACGAGCACAGTAGACTTCGAAGTGATATCCATCGGAGACACATTCATCCTCTTCAGAGTCTCCAGTTGTATTATGTTGACGGAGCTGCCATTATCAACCAATATCCTGCGTACAAAATGGTTAGCCACATATAAGGTTATTACCAGAGCATCATGGTGAGGATCCTGGACAGTATCCCTATCATCTGCATCAAAAGTGATCACTTTGTCAGTTGTGAGGGTAGTCATCCTGACAGGTTTGTCTCCCCTTTCGGCCTTAGCTTCCCTTGCATGTCTCTTCGCTGCTGAATACGAAGTTCCACAGATGTCGGATCCTCCTGAAATGAAGTTGATTATCTTTGCATCGGCGGGGGGTGATGCCGCTCGCTCAGGATCCTTCTCAGTATCCTGACCCTTATTCTTCTTTCTACCTAAGAGATCTTTCAAATATCCCTTGCTTAGAAGGTAGCTGATTTCTTTCCTCAGAGCGATGCAATCCTCAGTCATATGTCCAAAATCTTCGTGGAAAGCACACCATTTTGACTTGTCTTTCCAATCTGCTTTTTGTTGATTCTTTCGAGGCCACCTGGCTTTATCTCCCAAACCCTGCATAGCATACATTAGTTCAGGTATATTAACAGAAAAACAATATTCAGATAATTCAGGATATTCTTCAGGATCCTCGTCTTCAACAGCATTCACTCTCTTGTTATCATTTCTGCCATATGGCTTAGAGCGATATGGTCTATATGAGGATTCCGATTTCCTGTTAGTCGATTCATATGTTGAGGATGCATTCATCTTTTCTTGCATTTTTCTGTCATCCTCCAACCGAATATATCTTAGAGCCCTGTTCCGGGCTTCATCCAGGTTCCTGCATGGGTTCATTACAAGGTCTTGATAGAATTGAGAATCCTTTTGCAGCGCCATCTTGAAAGCTTGCACAGCTGTTGCAACATCAAGATGAGGAATGTCTAGTGATTCCTGGCTGAATTTGTTCACATAATCCCTAAGGGATTCCTGAGGCCCTTGTGTTATCCTGTAGAGATCACTTGTTAATTTTTCAAAGCTTCTACTACAAGAAAATTGACTATTAAATAAATTTACTAAGTGAGCAAAAGATGTAATCGAATGTGGAGGAACATTCAGGAGCCATTTCAAAGCCGATCCTGTCAAGGTTGAACCAAAACCCTTGCACAAGCAGGCTTCCTTGAGATCTGGAGGGATAGGGTTGATCTCCATCCTTTTCCTATACTGGGCAATATGCTCTTCAGGATCCGTGGTTCCCTCGTAGAGTTTCATGTTCGGAGTCTGAAATCTTTTTGGGATTTCAGCATCACATATAGGATGCACGAACCGAGATACCCTGTGGCTATCCTGGGACACTTCAGGAATTGGCTGCACCACCCCAGGTACACTGGATATCATATCCTTTAATTTCTGAAGTTCCCTGGATAATTCTGACGCTACAGTTGCATCCTGCAAAGATCCAACACTGTTAGCGGTAATAGCATTATTATTATTTGATATGTTACCCGTTAGAGGATTTTGCCCATATCCTGAAGCATATCCTGAGCTCCTCACAGTCGATATCCTGACCGAGGAGGGTATTTCAGGAGTATGATTCTGAGGAAGGCTGGGCACGATATTCCCCCTGTTATCCTCAGCATACACAGCTGAACTAAAGTTCAACACTCTGGGATGTAATGGAGTGACATTATCCTCAGCAGTTGTATTTCCCTTAAAAGCATTTGGTTTGTTTCCTGTTGCTGCCTCATTTGTTCCTGCACACTTCCAAACAAGGTTAGAATTTCATCGTTAGAAGCTAAAACAGGAGCAGATCCCTGGACACTCCGAGTAGGGATAACATCTTGAGATTGTGTAGAGGCTGGCATCCTTGGAGGAGGCGGTGGAAGCACCGAACCAACTGTTGCAGAAGTTGTAGCAGACACAGTGTTAGGGCTGGATTTTTATAAAACATGATCCTTACATGTGATCCTAACCAGTGATCCTTGTTTCTTTGGCAGATAGTGATCCTCAGCAGAGTTTCAGGATCAAGATCACGGACCATCATAGGGATCCTCATGCAAACAGTTGCTTTCATTGAACTTAATGTCATTTTGCAGGAATGTCTAGCAGGATCCGCTCTTAGCATCACAATCAAGGGACGCGTCTTTACAACTTTGGCATATGCTTAATCAGAGATGAACGTTGTGAAGGATATGGAAACTTGGCATGATTTAAGGGCGATAATTTAGGCTAGATTTACTTTTATTTCTAAAGGGGTAATGAGCTGATTATTAGTTTGTTTACCTAAAATAGGCCACTCACACTTGTATATATAACACTCTTCCCCATTCGGAAGACACACAACACAATTCTCACACGCTTAGACACTCGAAACTATAGTGATCCTTGTACTCAGCTCATTATCATCCGAAGTTGTAACCATTTTTCTTATATTGAAGTTTGGTGATCGGTAGTTGCCATCACCCGAGGTTTTTTATGCCGGAGATCATACATTGATCAAGGGCTTTTTCCTCGTATAAATCCTCGTGTCACTTGCATATTTCTAACTAAAGTGATCCTTTACTTTTTCAACTAACCAAGCATCATTCCCCGTTTACATAGAGTTTGGTTGTATTATCCTTGTGTGATTTTTGACCAAAACAGTTTGGCGCCCACCGTGGGGCAATTGGTGCTTCATTCATAAGAAAACTTTCTGTTCGAAATCATTTCAAAAGAGTTACATGGCTTCATCATTGAAGAATGCATCCACGGCAATGTCTGCAGTCACCTCGTCTCAGAACACTCTGCCTCCTCCACCAGCAGGATCTCAGAAAAATGCTGAGAAGAGACCAACTCCTACTTTCTCTAAACCTCCATCTTCTTCTGCTATGAATTCTTCTGCTCCCAGTACTAGTGATGTATTTACTTTGATTTTGCAGATGAAGGATCGTATGCAGCGGCAGGATGAAACTAATGACAGGATCCTCAGGGAAATTGGAGATCTCAAAAGGCAAAAGAAAACGGCAGAGGATCATTCCCCACTAATGCCCAAATCTTTGAATTTTGATACTCCAATGATTACTTCTCAGCCATCAGAGGTCCCAGACATTCAATATATGGGTGGATCAAGAGGAGTGCATTTCAGCCCAGCAACAATGACTCAGGCATCAGGATCATATTTCCAACCGGCGGGATCCTACGCCCAGCATTTGGGATCCTTCATGAGCTTAGGATCCTCCTTTGTCCCAGGATCATCCCAGGTTCAAGGATCCTCCTTCGTTCCGGGATCATCCCAGGTTCAAGGATCCTCCTTTGTTCCAGGATCATCCCAGGTTCAAGGATCCTCCTTCGTCCCAGGATCATCCCAGATTCAAGAATCCCTACAGATACCAGGATCCTTGAAGAATTTGCAAACAGGAAGCCTAGATGTCCATCAAGGAGATTTTATTCCAATGCAGACCATTGCTTTCACTGGTCCATCGATTATCCCAGAGTCCCAGCAATATGGATCCACACCCAATGTTCCTAACTTGAACCCGATGGGAGGTAACACCTTAAATAATTATCTTACCACTAACCATGGATTCGTGCAGGATACAGGTATCAATCATGCTATGGCCAGGGAGTTACAGAAGCTGAAGGATATGATCTCAAGTGTTCCAGGGGTAGTCAAGCCTATCCCGGAGATTGCAGATGGAAGCCATAAGGTATCTCGTTTTGCACCACCAATTTGTGATGCAGAGGTACCCAAAAGGTTCCATATCCCTACTATGAAGCTGTATGATGGTACAACGGATCCTGAGGAGCACATAGCACAATACAGGGAGAGGATGGAGATCAATCCAATCCTAGAAAAGTTAAAGGAAGCATGCCTATGTAAAGGATTTGGATCCACCCTTACTGGATCAGCTCTTAAATGGCTGCTAAGTCTTCCCCCTTACTCTATCACTTCATTTGCTAATTTAGTTAATTTGTTCAATAATCAATTCTCTTGTAGTAGAAAATTTGAAAGATTAACTAGTGATTTATATAGGGTAACTCAAAGTCATAATGAATCATTAAGGGATTATATAACTAAATTCAGTAAAGAATCCTTTGACATTCCCAACTTGGATATGGCCACGGCTGTTGAGGCCTTCAAAATGGGACTGCTTAAGGATTCATTGTTCTATGATGATCTTGTTATGACACCGTGCAGGAACCTAGATGAAGTAAGAACTCGGGCACTCAGGTTCATCCGGCTAGAGGATGACAAGAGGATCCAGGAGAGGCAAGTAGGATCCTCAAAACAGGAAAAACAAGGATCCTCTTTCAAGAACAATAAGTTCAAATCCTACCATAGAAATGACAACCAGAACGTGCATGCTGTTGACCAGGAAGAGGATGATGAGGATTATCCTCTGATTTCTGAATATTTTTTTTCTGTTGACAATCATGAACTAATCCTTGCAATGCAGAATCTAGGAGAAAAAGCCAGATGGCCCAGAAAGAATGACAAACCATCCGGGACTAAAGACAAGTCAAAGTGGTGTGCATACCACGAGGATTTCGGGCATCTAACTGAAGAATGCATAGCATTAAGAAAAGAAATTGGATATCTGTTAAGCAAGGGGCATCTAAAAGAATTGTTGGGAAGAAAAAAGCAAAGGACTCAGGATCCTGAAAGGATCCCTGAAAAGGCTCCAGCCCCTCCGGCGAATGCACAAGTGATCAACTTTATTTCCGGAGGATCAGATATTTGTGGTACATCCTTCTCGGCAGCCAAAAGGCATGCAAAGGAAGTAAAAATGGATAATGGAGAAAGACCTATTCGAACATCAAGTGTCTCGGAAGGAAAGACGATAACGTTTGATGAGGATGATCGCATTAACATCCAGGATCCTCATCATGATAGTTTAGTTATTACTCTCTTTATTTCTAACCATTTTGTCCGCATGATCCTTATCGACGGAGGAAGCTCAGTAAACATTATCCAGCTTGATGTTCTAAAGAAAATGGGTATCCCAGAATCAGACATCACACCAAGATCCTCCGTGCTTGTGGGATTCAGTGGAGAAACGAAGAAAACTCTGGGGGACATCAAACTCCCAATCTACGTGGAAGGATTACATAATTATCAAAAATTTTGTGTTATTGACTGTTTATCTTGTTGCAATGTTATCCTTGGCAGGCCCTGGATACATGATATGAAAGCAGTCCCATCCACCTACCATCAATGTGTGAAACTCCCTAGCCCATGGGGGATAATCAAGATCGACAATGATCAGCAGGAGGCTAAGGATTGTTATACCTCATCCATGAAGCCAACCTCGAAGCCAAGGGAACAATAGCAATTACAGATTCCTCCAAGGAATGTCTTGGAGGCAAGGGAACAAGATGTGGACGAAATCCTCTTGGATCCTAGTGATCCTGAATCAAAAATCTATATCGGATCAGGGATCCTTGGCAAGATGAAAGAAGACATAATATCCTTCCTCAAAAGAAGAAAATCTACCTTTGCATGGAAACATGAAGATATGACAGGTATATCTAAGGATATTATCACTCATAAACTTGGCATTGACAGGTCTATCAAACCAATCCATCAAAAAAGGAGGAAGTTTGCACCAGAAAGGAATGCCATTATCCAAGAAGAAGTAGAGAGACTACTTCGAGCAGGTATGATCAGAGAGGTAAAATATCCAAAATGGTTAGCCAATGTGGTTGTTGTCCAAAAGAAAAACGGAAAGTGGAGGGTATGTGTCGATTTCACTCATCTGAATAAAGCATGTCCCAAGGATCCTTTCCCACTACCCCACATTGACTCCATGGTGGATGCAACGGCGGGGCATGAACTGTTAACCTTTATGGATGCATCATCTGGATTCCAACAAATTCAGATGGAACCATCTGACCAAGAGGATACAGCCTTTATGACCCCAACCGGTTTATATTGTTATATTGCCATGCCTTTTGGACTAAGAAATGCAGGTGCAACATATCAAAGGCTGGTGAATATGATGTTCAAATATCAAATAGGACAAACTATGGAAGTATACATAGATGATATGGTAGTCAAGTCAAAGAAAGCTGAGGATCACCTAAGGGACTTGGAGGAAGCATTTGATATCCTTGATAATTATAACATGAAGCTTAATCCTTCAAAATGCCACTTTGGTGTTAAAGCAGGTAAATTTCTAGGATATATGGTAACTCAGAGGGGCATCGAAGCAAGCCCGGAGCAAATTAAAGCACTAGTGAATATCAAGTCCCCTGCCAATGCTAAGGATGTGCAAAGGCTAACAGGCAGGATAACAGCTCTAAACAGGTTCATATCAAAATCCTCAGAAAGATGTAAAGAATTTTACGATATCTTAAGGAAAAACAAGAAGTTTGAATGGACTGAAAAACACGAGAATGCTTTACAAGCCCTTAAAGAATATATGTCCTCAGCACCAGCATTAATGAAACCCGGAAAAGGAGATGTGTTATCCTTATACCTGGCGGTATCCTCAACCGCTGTAAGTGCTGTCCTTGTTAAGGATCACGAAGCTACACAACATCCTATTTACTATGTAAGTAAGAGTTTACTTGATGCAGAATCCAAGTACTCACACCTTGAGAAACTTATTCTCGCATTAATTATGGCATCAACTAAGTTAAGACATTATTTTGAAACCCACACTATTGTTGTTAGAACTAATTTTCCAGTCAAGAATGTCCTCAGGAAACCAGAGATGTCCGGAAGAATGGCTAAGTGGGCAGTAAAGCTTAGTGCCCCTGATATAAGATATGAGCCTAGAACAGCCATTAAATCCCAAGCACTAGCTGACTTTGTGGCTGATTTCAGTAGTGATCTACAAAAGGAAGCAGAATTGGAAGTCCAACAGCTGGATGAGACCAAGGATCCTTGGATACTACACACTGATGGATCCTCAAATGTCAAGGGCACAGGGCTCGGGATACTACTAAAATCGCCACAGGGGGACATAATACCCCACTCCATAGCCTGTGAGTTCCAAGCAACCAACAATGAGGCTGAATATGAAGCCTTAATTGCTGGTTTACAAATTGCTAAGGATATGGGGGTCAGATACCTTAAAGTATACGTAGACTCATTACTAATCACTAATCACTTTAATGGATCCTATGCTGTTAAAAGAGAAAAACTAACCAAATATCTAGAGATAGTCAAAGAATTGGCACTCTCTTTTGTTTCCTTCAGTCTAACACAGGTACCAAGGGAGGAAAATACAGAAGCTGATGCATTGGCCAATCTAGGATCATCCTTGAAGATCCCAGAGGATATAAGTATCCCCATCATCCATATCCTAGCTCCTGCTATTGAAAATCAGGTGGCCATGGAAATAGAAGAGGATACTGCAATGATCCCTAGTGAAGAAACTCAATCTTATTCAGGATCATGGATCTCACCAATCATGAGATACTTACAACACGGGGAGATTCCTATGGGAGAAAATCCTAGAGCTTTCAGGATTAAGGTATCTCAATTCACAATCTTAAATAATGTATTATATAAACGATCTCTTGCAGGACCATATTTAAGATGTATCGAGGATCCTGAAATTCAAGAAGTGTTGAGAGACTTCCATGAAGGAGATTGTGGAAACCATAATGGGGGCAGGGCATTGTTCTCAAGGATCCTTAGAACAGGATACTACTGGCCAACTATGAAAAGGGATGCTGTAGAATATGCTAAGAAATGTGATCCTTGTCAAAGAGACAGCAATATCCTTCATCAGCCAGCTGAATTTTTGCATCCAATACCATCCTCTTGGCCATTCATGAGATGGGGGATGGATATAGTTGGCAAGCTCCCTAAAGCACCTGGTGGAAAAGTATTTATGCTTGCCATGACCGGCTACTTCTCCAAGTGGATAGAAGCTGAAGCTTTTGCTCAAGTTAGAGAAAAGGAAGTTATATCCTTTATTAAGAGAAACATTATAACCAGATTTGGCATTCCCTCTGAAATTATATGTGATAATGGTTCCCAATTCATTGGGAGCAGAACCACTAACTTTTGTGACAGTTGGGGAATTAAGATGATAACATCAACACCAGTCCATCCACAAGCCAATGGTCAAGCAGAATCATCCAACAAGATCATCATCAACAATCTGAAGAAGAAGCTAGGATCCAAGAAGGGGAAATGGGTAGAGGAATTGCCTTATGTGCTATGGGCTGATAGGACAACTCCCAAGAATGCCACTGGTCAAACACCCTTCTCTTTAGTATTTGGGGCAGAAGCAGTGATCCCAACAGAAATGGTGGTTCCAACTGCTAGAAGAAGTACTCGTGATCCTGAAGAGAATGCTGCAAACCTAGCTCAAGACTTGGATACTATTGAGGAAATCAGGGATCTGGCTAGGATAAGGATGGCAAGCTACCAACAAAGAATGGCTGGTGCCTACAACAAAAATGTCAGGATAAGGAAGTTCCAAGTCGGGGATATGGTGTTGAGAAAAGCATTCCAAAACACCATCAATCCTGCTGACGGAAAATTGGCACCAAAATGGGAAGGCCCTTACTTGATTGAAGCCGAAGCAGGAAAGGGGGCATACAGATTGCTAACCATGGAAGGAAATTTGTTACCAAGAGCCTGGAATGCTATTCACTTAAAGAAGTATTTCATGTGAACAAGATCCTTCAAGCATATGATCCTTACATCGGAAGCATCCTCGAAGGATCCCGACGACATCAGTGATCCTTTACTCTGGTAAAGTCCTTATCTCAAAACTTTTCCATTTTCTTATTTTTACCTAAGGATAAGGATCACGTATCCTTCATCCTTCTCTCACGAGAATTTGAGTTCTGATAGTCCAGGTATCCTCAGCATATTATCGATAGTCTTCAAAAGCATCTCAGATCCTTGGGTTCAACCCCAGTTATCCTTGGGCTTGTCCCCAGTTTTCGCCCGTAGCGCACGATGATCCTGGTATAGTTCACGTCTTTGGGACCAGTACCCACTTTAGGGGCTGACAACCTCATCGTACTGGCTATATCTAGGATCCTACGTATAATGGTAGACGTACCACACATACGTTCCTAAGGTTTCTAACGTTTTCACGTTAGCTAAGGTTTTGACATTTTCATGTCACCAAGTTTGGATAGTCGCCAGTAAGGGCCATACTCCAGTTTACATACGATCCTTGGGCTTGTCCCCAGTTATCCTTTGGGCTTGTCCCCAGTGATCCTTTGGGCTTGTCCCCAGTTATCCTTTGGGCTTGTCCCCAGTGATCCTTTGGGCTTGTCCCCAGTTATCCTTTGGGCATGTCCCCAGCTATTAATTTATCTTTTACATTGGCTTAGTCCCAAGTTATGTTCCATTTTTCAGGTTTTCGAAGTTAAACAAATAAGGATCCTTAATCCTTATTATCCGTTAAAATTTCACTTATGGTTATCTTGATTAAAGGTTAGGATCCTAACTTGGATTCTCAGGTATGATCCTTGACTATTTTGATTATACTTGTTATTTTGAATAACCCTTACACTTTGACAACTAAACCTATGATCCTCGATCATAAACTATTTTTGAAAACTTTTCGATTACAGGATATTTGATCCAGGATCATATCCTAAAATGATTGAACATGATTTGCTTAACAATTGGAAAATAAAAGGATAAGCAAAGGATAACAACACGAGATAAGCCAGAAAGATTAGAGTTATTTTATTAACAAAGGATTTTAAACCCTTTCAAAAGTTGTCAAAATTGCCAACCCACGTTTCTACCAGCAAAACGTGGCCCGTCCACATGGGTTGGCAAAGGGTGTCCATTGTTTATGCGGTCATAGCAGGTGCAGGAAAGTAAGAGCGGCAGGATCACAAAGGCTTCATCCCCCAAACAGAGGATCCCTCCACCATTTGCGATCCTACCTATTGTCCAAAGGATCCAGGATCCTTAACCCTAAAAACTATTGTTTGAGTTACAGACCATAAATTGTTTAAAAACATCACAACCACAAAAAACCACTACCAAATTTTAAAAAATTGGACTCCGGCTATGTCTAGAAATTTCCATCATTGCCCAATCCTGCAGCTCAAACCTTCGCTGCACCATCACCACCAGCTCCACTTGCTTCCCCCTGATCCTTGCCAACATCACCGCCCTCAAGCATTGGGATCTCCTCAGCCTCCTCATCATCCTCCAACTCTGCCAGCCTCGCCTTCCAGCCTTCCACGTCCCATGTGCCTTTGTCGAAGGAAGGATCCTGAGCCTCCGCAGCCATCTGCAGCTAGATCTTATACATGGTTATCGCAGCAGAGACCTTGGCATCCTGGGTAATGTCATGCTTCTCATAATCAAAATTGATCAGCATCCTGGCAGCTTTATCCTTGGTGGCCCGGAGCTCCTTCTCAAGATCAGCAATCTTGAGATCCTTTAGCACACCCATCTGTTGGAGGTCGGCAATTTGGCGGTCTTGATCCTCAACGTGGCTAATATATGTTTCTATTTCAGCGAGTTTCTGCCAAAAGGGAAAAGGGTAAGTTCAGGACCAGATGATCCTCAAACAAGCAGGATATACAAGCAGGATATACAAGCAGGAGCAGTGATCCTTACTTCGTTAACGTAATCAAGAAACTGTTGGCGGAGCAGGGGAAATCCTTGAAGATCCTCAGAGGCCTTCCTCTTCTTTCCTTTACCCCTAATAGGTGCTTTAGGGGCTGAAGCGGTTGGACTGGCAGCAGGGGTCTTCTTCCTCGCAGATTTGACATTAGCAAGATCATCAATGCCAAACTTGGAGGCAGATTTAGCAGATTTTCCAGCACCTACACAACCAAAATCAGATAAGTATTCTAACTAATTTAAAAAATCCTACATGAAACTACTTTTTAATCAGGATACTTACTTGACATCGTGACAGAGGCAGAGGATACTTCTTGGGAATCTTGAGTAGCAACCTGGAAAGTCCTTGTCTCCGGATCAAGCTTCTTGAAGGCTAAAAGTCTCTCTTTTGCAACAGGTGTCAACTTCAGACGAGAGATGGAAATAGCTGCACAATAAACAAAAAACAAAAGAAAATGTTAGTGATCCTCATCCTAAGGAACAAATCTTATGGTGATCCTTCCAGGATCCTCTATCCTACCATGAGTAGCCCACTCTTTGGGCAGATCCTTCCCATCAGGGATGGTATCCCTCCTAAGAAAGAAGAATCGTCGCTTCCAATTCGTGTCGTTCTTGGTGACCTTGAAGACAGGATGATCCTCTCCAGCTTTTTGCTTAAATAGATAACGATGGGGTACGAAAGTGGTAAGATCGTACATCTCAGAGAGTATGAAAATACCCTTTCGTGAGAGAGGGTGATCAATCCTCATATACCTTTAGAATTCAGGATATAGCCAATAGTGACGAAATTGTCAGCCACTTTTACATGGACTGGTCCCGCCACCTTGAACTATCCCTGAATAACTTGCGCTCCAGGCGGGGTGTTTAAACCCAATTCGGGAGAAAGGTGAATACCTTTAAACCTGTGAAGGGATTAGTATCCCTTAAACGTGAGAGAGGGGGCCAATCCTCTAATCTTCTGAGTTATCCTGAGTACACATCCTGGAGCCATATCCTGGAGCATATGCTGCAAAACAATCGTAAACTAAGGTGGGTGTTAGCTTGGCTAACACCCCTCCGATGCCTAAGTCAGTATTGGGTTCAAGATAATAAACATATATATTTAAAAGAGATAGGATACATACCATTCTGAGATAGAAATTAAATTCTATTCTTACTTGAAATAGAGCTTTAAGTGTACAGCATTCCAAGACCTTGGTAGCATATCCCCTTCCATATTCTTGAGTCTGTATGCTCCTTTCCCTGCTTCTGATTCAACTTCGTATGGTCCTTCCCATTTTGGAGCTAACTTGCCATCGGCAGGATTAGTAGTATTCTGAAAAGCCTTCCTTAGCACCCAATCACCCACTTGAAATCTCCTAGTCCTTATATTCTTGTTATATGCTCTGGATATTCTTTGTTGATATGCTGCCATC